>NC_056733.1:781964190-782264190 GCF_019279795.1 Protopterus annectens | reverse complement strand
CTGGAAGACATAAAACACAAGACAATGCAGAAGGCTTCCTAGTTTTAGACATCTCGTCTCCTTGCTGCATTGAAACCATCTTTTATGGCGCAGTTATAAAATAATTTAATTTCAACTATTTCTCTGAAGTTTTGCAAGTTAACATTCTATATTCCAGTTTCTACTCTTAAAATATATACATTTACACAGTTATGATAGTGTAAATACATTTCTGTTCTTTTCCAGTAGGGTGCACTGTGGATGCATCTTTAAACTTAGTACTTTACAAACCCTTTCAACACATACAGTTCTAATACATTTGTAATACAAGCATATGAATTGTGTTGATATTCACAATCACAAATGACATATGATTATTTACAAAATTCCTGCTAGCTGTGCTGGCAGTAGCTCATTTTGTCATACTATTCGCCCCCTCAAAGACTCAAGCTAGTTTTTTCAAGTGACCCTTGAGAAACGCTGCTTTAGAGGGATGATTATCTTGGAATACATTACCCCATTCCCTGTCTTGAGATTCCAGCTGCCTTGGCATTGCTGACCCCAGTACAGTGCTGCACTGTCCCATCATATGCCTGCAACTCTAGGTTCCACCATAGTAATTTGTGATTTGGCTGGCTAGCTCCCTGTAGCCAAAGATCCCCCTTCAGACTCCTCCTGTCTCCTATTGCCAGTACTTAGCAGAAGGATCTCCCTGTCATGGTAATGTTTCATTAGGTTAACATGGTACAATTTGTGCCCCTGCTTCCTGCCTAGCAGTTCTACCATGTAGTTAACATCACTGACTTTCCTTACCACTTTGAATGGTCCCTCCTAAGCTGCCCACAGCTTGTTGTGTCTGACAGGAATGAGAACCATTAGCTGCTGCCCTACAGCATACTCTCTAGTGTAAGCATTCCTGTCATACCAGACCTTTTTCTGCTATTGGGCTTCTGCCAGGTTCTCTTGGGCCAAGCCAATGAGTTCCCTGAACCTTGTCCTGAGATATAGGACATATGCCATGACAGAGTCCTTGTGGGATTCGCACTCACCCTCCCACTCATCTCGAATCAAATCTAGAGGTCCCCTTACCCTGTGCCCATAGGGTAACTCAAAGGGTGAAAAAACTGTGGATTCCTGGAGCACCTCCTTGTAAGCAAACAACAGATGGGGAAAATATTTGTCCCACTCCCTCTTAAACTGGTCTGCAAATGCCCGTAGCATCATCTTCAGTGTAGAGTTTAACCTCTCAACAAGACCATTAGTCTGGGGATGATAGGGGGTGGCTTTTTGGTGCTTCACCTCACAGTGCTTCCACAGACAAGCCAGCAGGTCTGACATCAAATTGGCACCTCTGTCAGTCAATATTTCTTTTGGGAAACCCACCCTGCTGAAAATCTTTGACAAAACATTTGTCATCTTTTCTACCTCAATGGAGGACAGTGCCACTGTCTCAGGGTATCCAGTAGCATAATCTACTACCACTAGGATATACTTCTTCCCTGTGGAACATGGGGTATTCAGAGGCCCCACAATATCCACAGCTATGCTCTGAAATGGCTCCTCAATCACAGGCATAGGCATCAAAGGAGCTTTGATCTTATCCCCTGCCTTGCCTACTTTTTGGCACTGCTCATAGGTTCTGCAGTACCCTGCTGCATCTCTGGAAATCCCAGGCCAATAAAAGTTCTGCATAATACATCTGTTTGTATGCTTTATTCCCATATGACCCACAAAGGGAATGTCATGGGCTATGGCTAACAGTGCCAGATGGTAGGCTGTGGGCATTACCAACTGCTGTATTCTCTCATCCTCCAGCCCTCCCTCAGGGGTCCACTCACTATACAGTAATCCTTTATCCCAGCGTACCGATTCCCCCTTCCCTTGAGAATCCGGTGTCTCACTGGCTTCCTCCCTCAGGCCTTGTAATGTAGGGTCTGAGAGCTGAGCCTGCCTCAACTCTCTCTTTGTAACCCTTCCCAGCTCCCCTTCTACAGGAAGTCTGGTATCCTCTGACAGAGGTGCCTTACTGTCAGCCTGGGTACTACTACTCACCTCTGCCCTTGCAGTCACTCTGTCCAAAGGAACATCAGTAAAAACAAGCAGCTGTGGCTCACCTTCAGTTTCATTGCTATAGGGTAGCTGCCTTCCTGAAGTAACCAACACACCAGTCCTGGCTTCAAGTCTGTGGTCTGTCTGGGTCCCCCCCAGGCTAACAGACCCACATGCTTGTCTCCGTGCCTGACCGCATGTCACTGTGCATGCACACAACGTACTGCATTATCAAAATCATTCCCTATCAGGACATCTGCAGGGATATCGTCAAACACATCTACTTGCTGGCTTGCTTTTCCACCCTCTCAGGTGAACCCTAGCAAAAGATATTTGGAATGGGGCCCTCCTAAAACTTTGATTCATATTTTGTTTTTTTACCTTTAGTTTCGCTGCTGTTTGTGAGAATGTGATGGGTTTTAGACAGGCAAGCTCTAGCCACCCCAAGGGGCCTAGACAGCTATAAAGTTACACAGACTACAGAGAGGAAAATTCTGAGAATATCTACACAATCCTGTCTTGGTTTGTGATTTGTTGTGGAGTTGACTGGTAAGAGAAGTTTTATTTATTTTTACTGTTAAAAGGAGGTGCAACTGCACTCTATAGTGAGCATGTGACATAAAGAAATTACAACTTCTGTCTGGCTGGTAGAACTTGTATGGTCAAAACAACTTTATTGTGTTTTATTATTTAGTTGGATATTGCTGGTCTAATTTTTGTCATAGAAGTTGATTTAAGTTCCTTTGAATTCTTTGCTACTGACTTTGTGTAATTTTTTTCCTTTGCAATATTTTATTCATTTAAAGCTGAATATGGATTCTTTAAATGAGTATGCAATTAATGATTTGCTAATGCACAGGTATCTTGTACAGTGTAATAAATGCTATGCATATTTAAAGGTAACAGCTGATAACGCTGGTGATCTTTGTTCCTCGTGTCAAAAGTTGGATGATTTGCTTACCATTGTTAGAAGCAAATCTCGACTTGGTGATTGCACATGTGCAATTGGCATGGCTTAGAAAACTGTTGTATCATATATTGACGACTGGACTGTTGAACTAAATAATGTTAGGCACAGAACAAATAGAATGGATTTAGGAAATGATGCATCTATTTTCTGCAAAGAACATTCAACCCCTATGAAACATGATGATGCCCCTGAGAACTATGGAATTGTGGATGCAAGTACTCAGCAATCTGAGGATCCAGTTTGTTTAGAAGGAAACAAAAAAGAAAGAAAGGAAGAAGTTCTCAACAAATAAGGTAGAAAAATAAACTGACGACTGTAAAGGAAAGAGAATACGTAGTAAAAAGGATTCTGCTTTATGTAACACACTGGTGACAGGGAATGAAGATATCTGTCTATCAGAAAACCCTCAGTCTACAGAAAAAGGCATCACCTTTCCAATGGAAAAGGTAGAAAAAAGAGACAATGGGCAGGTGAAAAGAAAGAAATCAAAACTGAACATGGGAGGACTGATGAACATTACTGTAAGAAAAAAGAAGAGAAAGATGTATGTTGACTACATGGCTCAAGCTGTGGATGTACAATGCCAGCTGGATGAGAATTTAATACACAATGAAAACAGTGGGATTAATAAGACTAATGGTGATGAAGATCTATCCTTTATAACAATTGATAGAGCAGAAATGACTGTATTAGAAGCTGAAGATTCTTCAGAGATGGTCAGCAAAGATATTCTTGTAATTGGAGATTCAGTTATTAGAGGAACTGATACTTATATTTGCAGAGATTATAATGAACATCGAGTAGTGTTATGCTTGCCATGAGCAAAAATAGAAGATGTAAAACAAGCCTTGGAACGCCTTAATGTAAGGAACTATGGATCTGTTTTTATTCATGTTGGTACAAACAAATGCTGTTACCAACAAAGATTCTCTGACTGTTAGTTGGGAACTAACAGCCCTCCTACATAGTATAGCTTGTACTGGTGTTAGGACATATTTTTCACAAATCACCTATAGAAAGGATAGTTACACGCGGTAGTGGTGCTGCGGTAGCATTGTCGCCTCACAGCAAGACGTTGTCCCATTCGATTCTCAGCTAGAGCGTCTTCTGTGTGGAGGCATGCGTGAATGGGCGTGCCTTCGTTGAAGGTTGTGCGTCAGGGCTGGTAACTCGGCATGTAAAAATCCACTACCAAACATTAGCTGACCGGAGTTCCGCTGTGGCGACCCCTAACCGGGTTAAGCCGAAAGACACAACAACAACAACAACCTATAGAAAGGATAGTTAGGTCACTGTGAATGAAAATATTTTTTTGGATAAACACCTACATGGAAAAAATGTCCTGTTTTAAAAAATGGAAATGTGTAGAGCATCCAAGCCTTCTTTTGGGCACACGTGTTCAGACAGGGTGGTGCGCATTTGTCTAGATCAGGGAAGATAGTTTTGCAGCAGATATTTTGCAATATGTGACAAACACTAGCCAGGATTTTTGCCATGTCAAAAATGTAACATTTCACAGATAGCAACATTTGATGCATCTCTGATGGTTGTTAATGCTAGGAGCATTAATAATAAAGTTTTTTTATTAGAAAATTTGCTACGTTCCCACAAGATTGATGTTATTGTTTGTGAAGCATGGTTAAAGAACAATGACTGGAAACTAATTCTGACAGGGTATGAATGTTTTTACTGTAACAGACATTCTAACAAAAAAATCAGGTGGAGGTGTTATGATAGGGATTAAAGATAGCTATGAGACCTGTAATTATTACATGTTCAATTATATCACCAATACTACACACTATGTAACTGTGACAATAAAGACAACCCTGGAACATATAACAATTGTTGCAGTGTATAGACCACCAAAGTCAAGTGCAGATGACCTAGAGGAATTCATACATTTCTTACATGAAACACAGGAGAGAAGAATAATTTTTGCTGGGGACTTAAATTTACCAGAAACGGACTGGAATAATATTGATTCAACAATGTTAGTAAAGAAATTATTCACAGAGTATATTCAGGAACAACAAATGCTTCAGATTGTAAAAAAACTACCAGAGGACGGAATATACTACATATTGTTTGTGTTCCCAAAGAAATTACTGTGACTTCAAGTCAAGTTTTACCACCATTGATGTGCAGTGATCATGGGGTTATTAAGGTTAATTTGTTGCTAGACAATTCTGCTAAACTAAAATCTAAAGTCAATGCACAGTAGGTTAATTACAGATTATAGGGAAGCAAAACAGTTACTATATAAAACTAACTGGAGTGAGGTATTCAGTGGCAAAACTGCAGATGGAATGTGGAAAGTTTTCTAAGAGAAATTGTTTGAGTGCAAAAAATAAAAAAAAATGTTTAACGTCAGGATCTAGCCACGCAACATCAGGGGGGTATATTTCCATAAGAACAAGATACCCGATTAAGGTGAGAGACAAAAAATATAAGAAATGGAAGAGAGGTCGAACTACAAATTTGAAAACTGAAATAAATAAGCTGGACAAACATATCAAGCATAGTGTTAGACAAGATCAAAGATCAAGAAAAAATTGAAGAAAATTTATATAAAGATATTGAGCATAATAGGAAACCTTATTATAGATATATAAGATGTGGAAGGAGTAAAGCTACACAAATTGAACTGTGTGCAGATTCTAAAATTTATTCTCAGATGCAACAGATTATAGATATTTTTACAAAATCTTATGCAAAACAGTTTGGCTCCACAAAAGGGGTAGTAAGTTGTCCTAGTGACATCCAGGTAACCCCAGATACTGGAATCAAATTAGATTATATTGAAAAAGAACTGTGCAAACTGGAGCCAAACAAAGCACAGGGAGGAGACGGAATAAGTAACACTGATCTGAGAATACTTCAGCATGCACTTATTAAACCTGTCTTTAAGGAAAAGTCGAGTAGGACAAACCCAGAATCACTTAGACCCTTAAGTCTACTTTCATGTTGAGGAAAAATAATGGAGAAGATAATACTGGGTAAGTTATTGTCAGAAGCGGATAGGCTGGAACTTGAAGCCATATATCAGCATGCATATGTTAAAAATAGATCGATTATCATCTGTAACATGATGTTCTGTAGCAATATAATAACAGCTATGAATGAACAATTATGCTGTGATGTGATTTATATAGATTTAATTTCAGCATTTCACAGAGTCACACACAGAACACTAATCAATAAATTAGTACAACTAGGTATTGCCGTACTGTTGATAAGATGGATAGCTGCATGGCTTACAAATAGGACATGGCAAGTATCACACACCAACTGGACAGGTGAAATCCTTGGTTACAGTCAAGGTGTCCCACAGGGCTCTGTCCTAGGCCCTTACTTGTTTAGATTGTGTCTTTCGGACCTTATGTTTTCATCTGAGGTGATCTACAGTCTATATGCTGATGACCCGAATTTGGGTAAACTGATTACACATGTTACAGATAAGGCATGTCTGCAAAATAATTTGACTAAATTGACTATTTGGGCACAGGAGAATAATATGTTGATAAATACATCAAAAACTAAGCATATGAGATTTGGGAGACATAAACTGAAAGGTGAATATTTAATACAGCACATGGTGATTGAAACTGTAGACTCATTTAAGGACCTGGGTATATGGGTAGATTCAGCTATGAGTTTTTTTAATCATATCAACCAATTGGCTAATCATAGTTATAGAACTATAGGTTGTATAAAAAGATTTATAAAGTCTAGGAAATCAAAAATAATGAAGTCATTGTTTGTTAGTTACATTAGACCCAAACTTGAGTATGGAATAACAATATGGAAACCTTATAGGAAAGCAAGCATGAATAAACTGGAAAGAGTACAGCGGAAATATAGCAAGGGCATCCATGGATGTGAAAATTTAAATTATTATGAAAGACTAAAATATCTGAATTTGTACAGTGTCTCTTACAGATATTTAAGAGGAGATCTTATTCAGGTATAAAGGGCATTTAGGGACAACTACCTCTGGGAATGTTTGGGGTTATCAAAAAGTACTAGAGAATCATCAGATAACCTATGTAGAAGATTCTGTAGGAATGAGAAGTGTACTAATTGGTTCTCTGACAGAGTAGATGATGCTTGGAACAAACTACCAAATTACATTAAACTAAGTACTAGTTTAGATATTTTTAAGAACAGCCTGGACATTTATTATGAGAACAAGTGTTTTGGTATAATGGCAAGCTAGAAGGGCATTAATGCCCATGCTTGAAACGTATGTATGTATGTATGTAAAGCTCTGACTGGAGTAGACTGCCCAAGCAAGTAGTGCTCCTCTTTAACTATTGCAGGCTTCACAATGGTTAGGTCAGAGACTGTGTCTGTCTCAGCAGTGGCCTGTTTCCTATTTACTAAGATAGGATATAACCTCTTGTGGTAGTTTGGTACCCTTGTCATCTCCAGATCATGTACTGCTGGCATTCTGTCATTCCCACTTACTGGCTCTCCCACCTTTTGTTCCCCACCTTGCCTCTGTGGACATCTCTATACTACATGGCCCCACTGGTTGCATTTAAAACATTTAACCCTTGGTCCTGGACGTGTACCTGGACTAGTGGCTTCCCATGCTACTTGCAGACTCTGTTGGGGGTAGTTTAGGCTGCCCACGATAGGTTTCTTTAGACCCATGTACATCACTGGGTATCCCTTTCCTGTGTAATGATGCCCTGCTTGCTAGGTATAGGTCTCCCTTTTTCCCCAACTCCTTTGCTGTATTTCATTCCCTATCTGCTAACCAGATTCTCATGTCATCAGGCAAAGTTCTAAAGGCTTGTTCCCTCACCAAAAGGTCTGACAGCCCTTCAGAAGTGGTGACCTGACACCCACTCACCCACCTGTGAAAATGAGTGCTTAACTCAGCAATATATTCACACACACTTACATCTGCCTTGCATCTATGCTCATAAAACGTTTTCCTGTAAGCTTCAGGTGTTAGCTTAAAACACTCTAACAGACAATTCGTAACGATATTATAATTTAAGCAATCAGTATGAGACAATTTAGAAATAGCAGTCACAGCTTTACTATGGAGTAAGGGGGTCAAGAACCATACCCAGAGCCCTTGGTCAACATTATACTGTTTACATACCCTTTCAAACATATGAATGAAACTATCAACATTGTTCACCTCTGTAAATTGTGAAAGAAATGTACTGACCTTTGTTGCTTCTGGGGTTTAGTTGCTCTGTTCCCCATTACTCCATGACCTTGGCAAAGAGTCAGCATCTCCTTCTCAGGTTGCCTCTGCCTCTCATTCTCCTGAGCTTCCAAATGTCACAGTTTCTCATTTTCCTCAGCCTTCCAATGTCTCGTCTCTGTGCTGCTTCTATTTCCAAACATTTGTCCTCCAGTTCAAGTCTCTTTAACTCTAGACGGATGTTTAAGTCCTCTGTGGAAAGGTTAAACTGTCCATTTTGTGAGAGTTGTACATCTCCAAGGCTGGCCTGATTGTCCTCCTGGTTGCTGGTATGTGATACAGCTGTGCCCAAGGATGCAATAATTTCTGCTTTAATCAGGTTGGCATGCACCAGTCCTTTGGCCTGGCACATCTCAGACAACTGGCTCCTTGTCAGCTTGCCATACTCCTCTGCTAATATCCTTGCTTGCACTCCCTGACTAAGCTAACAAAAAATAAATAAAACTATTGTGATATAAAACTCTGAATGTTCGCTGTGTGGCAGATTGAGAGCACAAACACCTTCCTTGCCACTGTTTACAGGCTACAGGAGTTCAGTATCCACAATACTGAATCTTAATATGTGGATATCCCACCACTGCCAACTAAGTAATATGTGATGCCCTACCACTGACCCAGTAATCAATGAGCCTCAATCCTCACCACTGGCAACAGTGGGGGATGTGCACACTGGGAGGATGGCAAGTTCCACACACAGTATTTCCAGATGCAGCTCTCTGCATCAAGTGCAATTTTGCTTAAGAGCACACAGAGACCACAGTCAGTTTGGGGCTGGATTCTCCCTCTTTTTCCAGATCCCCAGTAAGACCTTCCACTGGCACAGCTATAGAGTTGAGATCTCAGATGAGTGGCCAAGCCAAGACCTCCAGCCCCCTCTATGTCCAACCAGTGCTTCATGTCCCTGCATAAGTAGCTGACACACACACACTTTTTGAGATTTGATTCACACACACACACACACACACACACACACACACACACACACACACACACACACACACACACACACACACACTCACTCCTGGGAAAGGCTGGCACAGATTTACTCATATGACCCTTTTGCCCAGACTATAAGGTAGTTATTACTGCCACCAGCCAACTCTTTATCTACTACTTTAAGACCCTTAACAAAGGGTGTCCAATCTTAATGTATAATGTTACTATTAATCCAAATGGTAGTTTGACCAAGAGTAAGACTATTAGGAGTGGACCACAGTGTCATCAAATAAATATGCAAATACTCCCAAAGCTTAAATATATCTCAGAAATATCAGCCACAATGAAATGTTTAAATATATTTAATAATAAAAGAACAAGAAAATAGTGAATAATCACAGTTACATCAGAGTTCAAAATCACAGAAAATATTTAAACAACATTGCAAAACAGTCTCACATAAATAAAGAAAACATCTAGGCTGTACTTCACTGTATTCCTGTCTGAATCTAAGAGAAATTACAGTACCCTAGTTAACTTATTCCAGAGCAAAGCAAGGCAGATGTGGTGAGTGGGTTTACCAGCTGATGCTGCCAGGTCAGACAAAATACAAAATACTTTGTCTCTCTCAGGGACTCCTCAAATTAATATCTCAAATATTACTGCTGGGTTAGCTTGCAGGATGACATCACTTCTTGTCATCTGACTTTAGTTCCCAAGCTAAACCCCATTGCTAGAAACTGCCAGCCTTTAACATCTACTTGTGAAAAATATATAGCCCTTAGATCTTTGTAGCTGCTGGAAGACATAAAACAATAAAACACTTAAAAGACAATGCAGAACGCTCCCTAGTTTTAGGCATACTGTCTCCTTGCTGTATTGAAACCATCTTTTATGGCACAGTTATAAAATAATTTAATTTCAACCATTTTTCTGAAATTTTGCAAGTTAGTCTTCTATGTTCCAGTTTCTATTGTTAAAACATTTACAGTTATACAGTTACAGTAGTGTATATATGTTGTAGGGTACAATATGGATACATCTTTAAGCTTAGTACTCTACATACCCTTTTAATACACACTTCTGTACCAGCAGTTTGATATACAGATAACATACAGTTCTAATACATTTATAACAGAATCATATGAATCATGTTGATATTCACAAATGACATATGATTACTTACAAAATTTCAGCTAGCTATGCTGGCAGTACCTCCTTTTGTCACACATGTATTAACTATACAATAAGCATAATTATCACATGTCCTCAGTACATGCATCTTCATAAGTGTAATTGGTCATATGCCCCCTCCCCAAAGGATTAACTCCACTTGCAGTGACTCCCCATTTGGGCAGCTTATTACACAATGTACCATTGCTTATAACTTTTAAGCAGCCTTATCCTACTTTACTTTCACCCCCCCCCATTATCTTGCATCAGACCTGCATATATGATCCCTAAAGTAAAAAAAAAAAAAGAAAAGAAAAATTGAGGTGGTGCAATAAGTAAATAAAAACATCTATAGCCTTCTGCTGCATCCGTGTCACTTATAGAATTCTGTATTATCGTATAGCTTAAGCAAACAGAATGAGCCTGTAAGGTGTTTTGCTGTGAGCAGTGCTCCACCCTGGTCAGCAAGATGTAAAAAAATAAAAAGAAAGACATGATGCTTTGTTTCCTAAAAGGCATAATACATAAAGAATGTAAACTTTAGTCCTAAATTAAAGACTCAACATTTTTCTGTTACTAGACCTCCCTTCTACCTTTCTTGTGTTCTATATTTAGAGATGACAAACTTTTATTTTTTTTGGCCCTGCCAACCTTCTCTGTGTTTTTTTTTCTGTTTATTTTTTATCATACACAGCATTTTGATTATTTTGTATTATCATCTCATGATTCACCTTCACACATTCATACACAAGGACATTATTCAGCCCCTCAGCCTGGTGCATAGAGCCACCATTGACATTCTCAAGACTTATGCACAGAGATGATATTCATCTCCTCAAACTCATGCACAGAGCCATCATTGACCTCCTCAGACTCATGCACAGAGCCACCATTGACCTCCTTAGACTTGTCTATAGATCCACCATCGACCTCTTCAGACACATGCACAGAGCCACCATTGACCTCTTCAGACTCGTGCACAGATATGATATTCATCTCCTCAAACTCATGCACAGAGCCACTATTGACATCCTCAGTCTCATGCACAGAAATGATATTCATCTCCTCAAACTCGTGCACAGAGCCACCATTGACCTCCATAGACTCATGCACAGAAATGATATTCATCTCCTCAACTCATGCACAGAGCCACCATTGACCTCCTCAGAAGCATACACAGAGCCACCATCGACCTCTTCAGACTCATGCATAGAGCCATCATTGACTTCCTCAGACTCTTGCACAGAGTCACCATTGGCCTCCTCAGACTTATGCACATAACCACCATCGACCTCTTTAGACTCATGTACAGATTTACCATTGACCTCTTCAGATGCATGCACAGAGCCACCATTATCCTCTTCAGACTCATGCACAGAGCCACCATCAACCTCCTCAGACTCATGTACAGTGCCACCATCAACCTCAGACTCATGCACAGTGCCACCATCAACCTCTTCAGATTCATGCACAGAGATGATATTCATCTCCTCAAACTCATGCAAAGAGCCATCATTGAACTCTTCAGAGTCATACACAGAGCCACCATTGACCTCCTCAGACTATGCACAGGGCCACTATTGACCTCCTCAGACTCATACACAGAGTCACCTTCGACTTCTTCAGACTCCTGCACATCACCAGTATTTACCTTTTCAGACTCACTGACATGTTCTCTACTCAACTCCTTTAACTTATACTCCTGCCCACAGTTTAAGGCTTCTTACATGCTAGTAAAGATTTTAGCTTGCATGGGAAAGAACATTTTGAAAGAAGATCGCTATATCATCCTGAGTATCTGCTTCTTAATCTCCCATGTGTGCATAGCTACCAAGAAATGAGCTCATTTTTGATATGATCCAAAAAGCCAGTTCCAAAAAAGACTGCTTTTCCTTTTATTTTGCAGATTTTTTCAGGCTTCCAGAGAAAAAAAAAGTTTGGTTCTTTAGAAAGAAAGTCTTAAATCACACTAATATATGTTTTTGGCTGCCAACACTAGCCGTAGCCAGAGCATCTTATGTGCTCTCTCAATATGAATTTACTTTACTTGTAAACTAGTCCATACTGCCAGTTCATCCTACATAAATGCAACCCAGTTCATCCTTTTCTCAAGTACGCCAGTCTTTTATAATTTCTGCCCTTTTTGGTTAGTTTATTTTCAAGCATTTGTAACTTCACTTCCAAACTAGCAAATAGCTAGCCCTGGT
This sequence comes from Protopterus annectens, assembly GCF_019279795.1. Classification (NCBI taxonomy): domain Eukaryota; kingdom Metazoa; phylum Chordata; order Ceratodontiformes; family Protopteridae; genus Protopterus; species Protopterus annectens. Next base: position 782,251,649 of record NC_056733.1, on the reverse strand, counting down.
CCTGTGTTGCCCAGATGACCCTAGATTGATTAGTAGCTCAGGAAGCTGGAAGAGCGGGGGGGGGGGGGGGTTGGATAAGAGATAAGTGACTTATGTCAGTACACTTACCTGGGGCAGAGAGCTGTAGTCTCCTTTCCCTGTGTTGACCTGGCATTGCAGGGGAGTGGCAGGTAGTCTGGTTGGGAGACGGGTGGATCTGCCCAAGCCAGTATGGAAACCTTTGTGGGAGTGTGTCATGGAGCAAGCACACATGTATCAAGGGTATATTAGGTCCCTTTGCAATGATCCAGAGCCCACATCACCTATAAAGAATGAAGTTAGACTGCATAAATAAAATGGTCCAATGTGAGTTCAGTAAGCAAATTAAAAGGCTGCATGATTGGTTCTCATCTGACACGGAATTAATGGGCTGGGAAGGATTCTTGCATCATGAGGAATAAATAGGCCAGTAGATAATGGGCAGCTGATGGGAAGCAAACAGTGGGGCAACAACAAATAAAAATTAAAAAAAAAATTGCCATTTCAGTGTCTAATTCTCCTACTGCAAAACTCAAATGGCATCATAGTAGTAGTTCAGCATCTTGCCAACTTTAGTGTCTCGTTTGAATGCTTTGTCTATGAAATAATTTGGTTCATTATTGACCTTTGGAATTCCATGTAAGATTGTCTGTAATGATAGTTTTATAGCATCACTGGTCTCAAGTAATCTCTAACTTTCATCAAGGATAGCTGCTTACTCTTCTCCATCCACCTTGAGATTAACCTCCATTCCTGAGAATTCTGTAACCTGCAGTCACATTACTTGCCACCCCCCCCTTTATTTTGCTTATTTTCATGTATGCCAAGTAAGTTACTGTTCAGAAACTGTTCCATTGATTTCTGTGATGTAAACAGCTTGTAGCCAGTCTGCTCAAACCTTTTATGGAAGCAACCTGAGGGACACATTTATCCTTAGTGCCATACCAGAAGTCCTCTCTTGCATGCCAGTCTTTTGGCAGTGGCACAGGAGAGAAGTGGAATAAAATGACAGCAGGAATGTGAATGGTATAGTGCAGAGATGAGGGCTGGTTGAATTTGAAATGATCATGTACTGGGTTGTTTTGCAGACAGTACGTTTGTTGATGGCATGTAGTGAGTTAGTAATTTAATAACAGATGGGAAAAATGGAGACTTTGCCATAGGATTTTACCAGCGTCTAAAAGTATTTTGACCTTGGGATTTCACCTACATCCATCAAACCATGTATTTACAAGGATGTCAAAAATTTGGATACAACACTCAAGAGACATCTTTTGAGGTATACTGCACCTTTGGATTTGGTGGTTAAAGATAAATCGCAGGAAATGAAAAAAATTACTTCCAGGAATGAGAATTTTAAATGACAAAGGTTATCTGATTGTCATAATGAGCAAATATAGAGAAAAACAACCTGGTGTCATTATTTGTATTTTATTTATTTATTTACTTACTAGGTTTATTTGCTTACTTATCTACCTAATTTGTTAAATGGGTAGATGGATTAGCTGTTTCCTTTTAGCCCTGACTGTACTTGAAGAGAGCAACTAGAATTCATTTTACATACAAAAGAGTTTTTTTACAATATTATAAATGGTGCAAAAATGAATGCAGATGAATTATTCACATACAGCAGCAGTTTCCAACCTTTTTTGACTTACATACCCCTTGGCAGTCCATTTCCCTAAACTCTACCCCTCATATTTTTGTAATTTATATAGTTGCTGTTATGTCCAATGTATGTGTTGTACATAATAAATATTAAAACACAATCTAATAAAGTGAACAGAGAGAGTGTGTGTGTGTGTGTGTGTGTGTGTGTGTGTGTGTGTGTGTGTGTGTGTGTGTGTGTGTGTGTGTGTGTGTGTGTGTGTGTGTGTGTGTGTGTGTGTGTGGGTGCGTGTGTGTGTATGTGTGTGTGTGTATATATATATATATATATATATATATATATATATATATATATATATATATGTGTGTGTGTGTGTGTATTTCTAAAACTCAAAAGATAAATATCAATAAGCTATAACATTATCATAAAATTAAACATTTCAAACATATTAAACATTTCAAACTAAATCTGGAACTGCATTCAGCTTATGATATTTGTTTTTAATAAAGATATAAGAAGATAAAGCTCTCTACACCAGCTCTGTACTTATAAACGGCAACAGAAACTTAAGAGCCTTGTCAGAAAGCTGCTTGTATTCTCTGCTGATGTTTGCACAAAAGTTAATAAGAAATTGTTATCAGTTGAAAGTTCAATCAACTTGTCTTTCTCCTTGACTGATAATTTAGCTGCCCAGATGTATTGTTCTTCAAAAAGATTTGAAATCCAGTAGTTTTCTTCTTCAGGTTTGGGGAAGTACTTCTTGATATCTGATTTTAGCCCTTTCAAGTGTTCAGTTATTTTCTCACTTATATCCCACGAGAGATGAAGCTTGTTTTCAGATAAGAAATTATGCAGAGCTTCAAATACCTCAGGTTGTCCATTTTAAAGACATGAACTCCAAAAATCTATTTTTTAATCATAGATTCAGTTTTGGCTGAGACACTGAAGATCATTATTGAGCTATTCTGTTGTCAAATTTAATTTTTTATATTTTGGAAAATATCTGATAAATACGCAAGTGCCTGAAGCCAGTTACAGTCGTGTAACTTGGAAACAAGGAGGAAAGGATGATCTTCAAAAAACACCTGGACTGCATGTCTAATTTCAAACAGCCGGGTAAGTACTTCACCACAAGAAAGCCACCTTATTCTATATGAAGGAGCAGAGCTTTGAAAATTCTTGAGTTTGTGAACTTTGACTTTAGAAAATTCACCACTTTTATAGCTTCATCCAAAATGAGTTTTAATTCACCAAGCAGGTTCTTACATGCCAGACTTTGTCTGTGGAAAAGCATCAGCGGTTCCAACTTATATTGGTCACGATAAGACCGCAGTAAATACCTGACATAGACTTGTTGCCATTGGTAATCCACAACAATTAGACCAGTTAATGTCTTCTTCTTTTTTTTTAAAATAACAATCAATAACATTAAATATATCCTCACCTCTTGTGCATTCTGACAGAGGATGACAAAGCAAAAGGTTTCCTTCAGTTTTATTATCTTTCAAATACCTTGCAATAACAAGTAAAATAGCACAATTAGCAACATCTGTGCTTTCATCAACTTGAATAATGAAAATTGTACTATTTTTTTACTTCTACCTATTACTGTCATGTCAACATTACCAGACATATCTTCAATTCTTCAAGATATTGTATTGTTCAAGAGGGATGGTGTTCATTTTCTGCACATGTTCTTCTCCAAGCATACATTGAACAGAATCTGTTATACAGGGAGATATTAAATTCTTAGCTATAATATGATTTTTACCAAATTTAGCAATACAGTAACTAATATGGTAACTAGCTTCTAACTCATTTTCGTAATCTTTGTTACTTAACAGGATGTACAATGTCGAATTTGATCTTTATTTTCCTCTAAGCGTTTGAATAAACTATATTCCTTGTTTTTATAATTAGCATGTTTCATTTCTAAATGTTGTATAAGTACGGAAGGTTTCATGCTGCTATGTGACAGCACTTCTCCACACACCACACATTGGGGTTTAGGACAGTCTTCTTTTCTCACATATGAAAATCCATATTTCATGTATTCATCACAGTATTTTCTCTTTTTCCCTCTTTGAGAAACTAAGGACTGTGCCTGTTTAGGGTTTTGCACCAAAATGTTAGAAGTGTCTCGAGAAATACTTGGCAAGTGATCACTTTCCATATCATGCTTCAACTCTTTTCTTGTGCCAGGTCTCAGCCAGTTGTCCATATCAGAATATCTGGTAATAAATGAATTAAGAAATTAATTTTAATATTAAATTTAAATGATAAAAATTAATGTACGTTAACAAGATCGGGAAAAACAAGGGTTCTCAACTTTTTATGTCAAAAATTCTAGACGTATACATGAAAGTAAACTGTGTGTAATTTTGCCCCCCCCCCCAGCCATTCCATTGTCGGATTACTTAGTTATTTCCTCATTTCTCCCCAGTTGCCATAACACTGTTCAAAACCTTCCGTGTGCATACTGTTTACTTCTACAATGACTACAAATATTTGGAATTAATTTAAAACTTTAATTTAAAATATTATAGCACAAATACAAATAGATATTTGCTAAACAAAGCAATACAGTCTCACAATGAAAACAGACAGCATTAAAACTTCTTTGTCTTTGAAACTCACATTCATTTAAACAGCATTGAAACGCACATTCAAAGAAAATGCATCTGGCCAGTGGCAGATTAAGTTTACCTTTGGGATGTTTTCAAATTAGTCAATATGCACAATCTTTGCAGAAGTAAAAGTCATCTAAATAATTCCACATTAAAGAGATCTGTAACTAATGAAAAGGTTACTGCTAACAAACAACTTTATATTTCAGTGTTTCATCCATAAATTCAGTGCCTGCTGCCCTTGAAGAATAAATTATGTTTGTTACATTATCAGTGCCAAGAGCATAGACAAAATTCTGAATTCCACTTCAAAATACTGAGGATCTACACACACTGCATATTATAAATGTCTACCATGTCAGACTAACTTTTTAACAACATGACTTGCACTTTTTTGAATCCCACTTGCTCCTCCATCTTTAATTAAACTAGGCATCTTCATTAACTGTAGGGTTACCAACTGTCCCTCTTTGCGAGGGACATTCCCTGTTTGGGCAGTTGTGTCCTGCTAAAAAAAAAAAAAAAAAAAACTAAAAAATGGCAAATGTCCTGAGATTTTAGGACAAAACATATTTCCTAAGTTTTCTTTAATAGTTGCATAAATCAGTCGTTTTGTATTTGAAACACCTAAATGCTATAAGAAATAGTGTAAGCAACTTAAATACTACACAAATAAGTTTTTATTTTGGCAAAAAAGTGAAATTCTGTCCTTTACATTGGCTGTGGATATGTGTTGTACTACAAAATTTCAAATTTCTACAAAAAAATGTCCCAATTTGGGCATTTGAAAAGGTGGCAACCCTAACTAACTGAGAATAATCCTGAATTTATTTACTTCCTGCTTTTTGATTTTAATGTAATTGTGAACAAAACCATAAGTCTTTTTTAAAGTTATTATGTTAACTTTTACCCTCAATGCTCTTATCATATGGAGTTGCATAACCATACCTTATGTTGCTCAGTCAAAAGCTCTTCACTGCGTTTTTATGCCTGTATAATATCATAGTTATAGTAAACACAAGGTTCATAGATGTTTATTAGGCTAATGACCACAAGGGCCTTTTTAAGCCTAGCCATGCATCCTAAATCTCTGACAAGTTTCGATACACTTGATAAGTATAAGCATGGGCCTGGGAGATGAACCACTTACAGGAAGATTACACTAAGTGTACATATAGTCTACACATTGTGTTAACATTTATTAATCCCCCTAGATATTTAAGGTTGTAAGAAAATCAGTAGGAAAAATGAAATTAGGAGGACAGAAGGTGGGAGTTATGCTTAAATTGTCTATTCACTCAGACTGGTGTACACATAGTGTAGGCGCTCATGAATCTGGCCCATCCATGCAGTATTGCAATGGTATAGCAAATGATAGGAGTAATAGCCTAGTACCTACCTATGAAACTATGAACCTATCAGCCCTAGGGCCTATACAAGCCTAGCCAAAAAGGTACACTGGCTTTCGCCACCCAAGAAAATTATTTTCCTGTGCCCCTGTTGAACAGAGCCACAGAGGTGATCCCTGAATTTCCAATTTCCCATCCAATCATCAAGATTTTCTTGAAGAGTGCTAATGAGGAGCTTTGTTTGATATAGATAGGTAGTTTGTTCCAGAGTATGAGAAGTCTCTGGGACAGGAATCTGTCCCTCCAGCATGTTCTGTTTATTGTGGTGACAAGGTTTAGGTCCCTAGAACATGTAGCTCAGAGAGATTGGGATTTCTTTAAGTGGAGCATGTCCAACAGCTCTGGGTTTGACATAGCTTTGTATGTTAGGCAGAGATCGCTTCTGAGTAGGCGATATGCAATGGAGTAAAGCTGGAGTTTTTTGAGGCAGTCTGTGTAGGGCATCTGTTTGAGGCTGATAATCCTCTTTGTGAGGTATTTCTGCGGCCTTTCCAGTTGTTGTAGATGTCTTGTGAGGTACATACCAAAAGGGGCGTTGTACTGTAGAATGGGTCTAATGTGTGACGAGTAGAGGGGAACAATGACCTCTTTTTTCCTGGATGAGAAACTTTTGTGATGAGGTGTGCCACATAGAAGGATTTCCTGACTACTGTGGCAATGTGGTTATCAAAGGAGAGACTACTATCCACCTGTGTCCCAAAGTCTCTTATCACACTTTCGGTGTTAAGTACACTACCACCTATGTGGTAGCTCATGGGTACAGAGTTTTTACCAAAGGGGATGAGTGCACTTTTTGCCATTGAACTTGAGGCCATGGCTTTGACACCAGGCATCTGTCTCAGTGAGGCCCTTTTGTAGGATGTCCAAATCGTTGGGAGTTTCAGTTATGGCTCTTAGTTTGCAGTCATCTGCAAACTTCATTAGCTAAGGACCTTCTGTGTTAGCCTGTACTTCAGAAAAGTAGATACCAAACAGGAGAGGACTGAGGAATGAGCCCCGTGGTACTCCACTTGTCACAGGTCTGAAGTCGGATTTGGAGTCTGCTACTTTCACAGTGTGGGTTCTGTCAGTGAGCCAGTTGGCAACACATCTTGTGACATAGGGATTTATACATAGTTTAGTGAGTTTATCTATAATTTCAGAGTGGGGGATGGTGTCAAAAGCCTTGGCGAGATCTAGATAGGCTGTGTGACCCACCTTACCCTCATCTACGGCTTTGGTGACTGCTTCAAAGAAGTCTATCAGGTTTAGGAGACATGATCTGCCTTTTACAAACCTAAACTGGGTGGGGTCCAGAGTTTGGAGATTCCCAATGTCTTTGTTTATAAGTCCCATGATGATACATTCCATAGCCATGCAGACCAGGCTCGTTATGCTACTGGGGCAGTAGTTCCCGGGGTCCGGGGTGGCTCCCCTTTTGTGGAGTGGGATAACCATTGCTGTGTGCCATTCAGTGGGCACAAAGCCTGAGGTAAGGCTATGATTGAACATGGTGCTTAGGTGAGGTGCCAGTTCATTCTGCAGTTCATGCAGAACGCAGCCTGGGATTTTGCCAGGTCCCATGGATGCTGTGTTCTTGGCTTTGGAGAGTTTGTTTTTTACCTGTGCAGCTGTGATTACAGGAACTTTGCATTCTTCCGGTATAGAGATGGGCCCTTTAGGGGGTGAGGGGGTAGTAAAGTTAGCACTGAACCTATCTGCCAGGATGTTGGCAATATCAGTTGGTTCTGTATATTTAGTGCCATTGTGCTGTAACTCAGAGCAGATCTGAGTGTTGCCGTTGAGATTCTTGATATAGCTATAGAATGCTTTGTGGTTGTCTTTAGAATCAGTGGCAATTTTGTTTTAATAACTAGCTTTGGAGGATTTTATGAGGGATCTCAGCTTCTTACTGAGGCTGAACAGGGAGTTCTTCCAGTCATGGGATTTTACTCTTTTTTGCAACTGTTTCTTTCTTCTGTTGTAGAGTTTGTTTATGGCAGGGGACCACCAGATTGGCTTCCTTTTTTTGGAGGATAGCGTCTTGGTTCTGTTAGGGATAGCACGGTCCATGCACTCATGTAAGTGCTTATAAAGTGCATTTGTGTAGGATTTAGCAGTCGTACCTCTACTGTCTGTCTGGATGGGAGTTGTGAAGTTTCCCACTTCTGTCTTAAGAAGTGTGAAGTTGGCTTTCGAGAAATTTTTTATGGTAGTTTCCCTAATGGGGGTGGGGGGTGGGGGTGGGATGTGGATGTCTAGGCTGATTAGCTTGTGGTCAGATCTGACCAATGAGGAATTGACCTTTGGTGTGGAACACCGGTAACCCATGTTGGTAATGACCAGGTCTAGGATATTGCTGCCCCTGGTGGGGGTATGGATAAGTTGATCCAAGGCATTGGAATTTATGAATTCCAGAAAACGTTGCGCAAAAGAGTTGGTACATGAGTAGTTTTCCCAGTTAATGGTGGGGTGGTTGAAATCTCCCCTTATTAGGGTGTTGGGTTGTACCCTAATATTTTCCAGTGTATCAAGAAATGAGGAGTGGGAATCCTGGGGCATGGTGGGGGATCTGTAGCAAGTTACAATTTGGATTGCGGTCTTGCCCAGAGTTAGTTGCACTTGGATAATCTCGGATGCATTATGCTGAGCAACTAACCTGGAGATGTGGATATCCTTAATGAATATGGACACGCCTCCACCTTTAGTGTTTTGGTCCAGGTTAGGTGGCCGAAAGGTGTGGTATGAATTATAGCCTGGTAATGCAGGGGTGCTCTCTGGAGCCTTGAAGCAGGTCTCTGTCATTGCACAGATGTCTATGTTCTCCATTTTAAGGAGTGCCTCAAGTGAATGCATTTTGAGGTTTAGACTTCTAGCATTGAGTAGCATTACCCTCAGATTTTGCTTGCTTGTACCTTTTACAGTGGTGAATTTGTCATTTGAACCTTGTCTAAAAAAGGCACTATAGGGGTGGCAAGAGCCTTAGCCAGTATCCGGAATGCCAAGGGCGACAGCTGCAGGCCATCTCTCTAGCAAAGCATTGTGGTTTGTCGATCATGTCATTCCAGGCAGACAGATACTGGATCCCCTTAGAATGACACCAGAAGGTTAGCCAGTTGTTGATGTCAATCATTTTGTCCTTGTACTGTGGTATTATTCTGGGTGATGGCAGGATGCTACCCAGGGCTAGGGTCATACCTACATGGGCTACAAAATTGGCGAGCTCCTCCATGTCTCTTTTCATGTAGTCCAGGGAGGTATGTCTCAGGTCATTCACACCAACATGGACAATGACAGAGTCATATTTGTACTTGTAGAGTGACCTGAGTGCGTGCGTTATGTGGCGGATCCTGGCACCCGACAGGCAGCTGACAGTAACTTTCTCCTTGTTTAGCCTGGTGAGTGGAACATCAGTATGCCTGACTGTAGAGTCACCTATGACTAGAGTGTTGGGTATGTTGTTATGCCTTATGGGCTGTGGTTGAGTGGCACACTGAGTTTGAGGGCTATGCGTCATTTGGGTTGTGTTGGGGGGTGGAGGTTGCATGTGTTTCTGCTTTGGAGGTGTCTGTTTCTTGAGCAGATTTTTATTGAGAGCCTCCACGAATGTAGGTGTGTGTTTTGGTGGTGTAGGTTTTGAGGGACTATGTGATGAGTGTGGTGTGGTGCACGTGTTTACCTTCTCCCCTTGACTGTGTAGTCCAGTCTTGGGTGAAGAGAGCTTTGCTTCCAGTTTGGCTATATAAGTGCCTCTCTCACAGGTTGTAGTGTTGGGTGGTAAGAGGAAAGGGTTGTCTGTGAACATGAGGCAATTGCTGCATTGCCCCAAGATGCCCAGATTCATCAAGTAGACAGGAGAAAACACCGGGAGCTGACCCTTAGACATGCCTGGATAGGTGCTTATTTATTAAGTACTAAAAACTGTTTTCCTCTAGACAAGTGAGGAAAGTTGAGTGTTGTAGTAATTTGTAGCTTATTTAGTGCTTACAATGAGTGCTGAACAAGTGCTGTGCTCAAAGAAACAGATTTGAGTGCTAAAACTAAAAAACTGGCTAGTCTTAAGGGGAAATTTGAAGAGCAGACTTTATGGAGCCAGGAATAGTTTAACCCTAGCTAAGCAGCGATGCATAAAGTGTATTTTTAAAATAACTGTCCAGAAGCCCAAATGCATTAAACCAGAATTAATGAAGTAATAACACATTGTATTAAGTATAGTTAAGATATATTCAAAAAAAGATGCAATAGGTGAAACAATAAAGCCACAGAGGAGGATCAGGCGAGAAATTTTAATAATAATTTTAAAAACAACATCTGCTTACAACACAAATCAGCACATATAAACGTTCCAAGTTACGTTTTCGTTTATATGTTACTTTATCAGATGAGGGCTCATTGTAAATCAACAGACTTATAAATCAACCCCTGCTGACATCATTTAATTAATTGACCAATAAAAAACATTAAAACCCCTTTCAAATGTTACAGGAAACATTCACTGAAAAAGTTCATTAAAAAATATATGTAAATCCCAATAAAATGTTAAATATTTTCATATCTACATTATACAAAATACTAAAACTCCAAAAAAAGTATTATTTTTTAAAACATATTCACATGTATTAAAAATGACAGGTAATGATTTGTGTTGTAAGTGGATGCTGTTTTTAAAATTATTATTAAAATTTATTGCCTGATCCTCCTCTGTGGCTTTATTGTTTCACATATTGCATCGTTTTTTTGGATTACTAGTTACATTGGTGCTTTTTGGTGATTTATTTGGTTTATAGTTAAGATATACACAGAAACAGCTTGATATTTTGCTAACACGTTATATATTTCATTCCTTACTGCTGTTCTTTTTATTATACAATGTTGACTTCAGTATTAGAATTAAAAGACTTCTCCTTCACTGTGTTTCCTGCCATGATCAGGCAGCCACAATGTAAGTCATGGAATACAAATTGATTTATAAGGGGAGGTTGCATTTTGTTTAACATAGGACACCAAATATTCCAACTTCAAACACATAAACTAAAATAGTAGAGGTGACAAGAAGATGTGTATAACTCAATATACAAATTCATTTGTAAGGGGAAAACACTTACAAGGCACCAAACATTACAGCTTCAAATTTAAATGGTGCAAGTGATATCAATCCATAGTGTTATATAGCATTATTAGTTATCCAGTTAAAGACTTCTACTATAATCATTTTAGAATATTTATTTATTGACATTCGATTCCCATGAAAGGCTGACTGGGTAAAAGCACATTTTCAGCGGAGGCCCGTGGAGAAAAGTTCTAAATTATTACAAAACATTTTATGAACAGTAGTAATTACACACTCTTCAAAAATTAAACAAAAACATCTGTGGTTTGAATAATTATAACAAATTAGACATAATACAATTAGAGCGTCTTCTGTGTGGTGACATGCGTGAATGGGCGTTCCTTCATTGAAGGTTGTGCGTTAGGCCCGGCAAGCCAGCACGTAAAAATCTACTGCCAATCATTAGCGGACCGGAGTTCTGCTGTGGCGACCCCTAACCAGGAAAAGCCGAAGGACACAACAACAAAGAAGAATATGTGTTGTATCATTCTGATGAAGTCAATGTCTATTTGATGAAAGCGCTAAACATTTGTGATACATGGGTTGTTTTTTTTTTTTTTTTTTTTGTTGAAATAAAGTATATGAATCTATGCTGAAGGGACCAATGTCATCATCTTGGTGCTGTTTTATGGGTTACAAGTGTTGTTTTGCAGCACCTACCACTATTACCTTGCATCTACTATATCTGGTTATAACAAATAATCTGATACCTGTGTGTGTGTGTGTGTGTGTGTGTGTGTGTGTGTGTGTGTGTGTGTGTGTGTGTGTGTGTGTGTGTGTGTGTGTGTGTGTGTGAGTGTGTTTGTGTGTGTGTGTGTGTGTGTGTGTGTGTGTGTGTGTGTGTGTGTGTGTGTGTGTGTGTGTGTGTGTGTGTGTTTGTATGCCTGTCTTGGTCTCTGTGTTTGTACATGTGTGGCATTGGGGAATGCAGTGCATTAGTTTGTCAGGAAGGTAAGAACACTGTCATGTTCATCATATTAATCACTGCTGTAGTAGCCTTGGCTTTATGCGTTATATTCTGCCAAGGATATAATAGCTGTTCAGCTTCCAAATCTTCAAAGCACCTTCCATGTGCCAAAACTGTCAGGCAGCTTGGGCTGAGCTGACTAAATGACAAATTTGGGCACAAAACCCTTCAGAGCTTTACTGTATGTGCCTCTGAGGCTTTTGAGGATTGATAGTCAGCGTGTGCTGTTCATTTGCAAGGCAGATAATGTCTCTTTGGGGAAAAAATTCCATTTTCTTGTTTGTGTTGCTATTTTATCACTTTCATCTTCAGGAAAGTAATTTTAAAGCTAGAATTGTGTTTTAATGGGCTGTCATGGGTCTAATGTACTTTTAAACAGAGCACTCATTTTTCCTGTCAGTTTAAAAGTGATGTAAAGTAACTAAAAACATTTTTCTGTGGAGAAATTGTCTTTATTTTACTTTTGTTGGAATGGAATAGTGTTTAAAAATGCTTTTTACTGTGGCTTTCTGTCAAAAAAAAATAACTTTTGTAGACTGGACATGTTTACTGGCATTTGCTGCTTGTCTTCCCTGTGAAAGAGGCATCATTTTCGGCTTGACCATGGAACAAATTACCAGTCCCACTGTCAGTCCTTCTTCAAGCCACTGCTTCTGCTAAGCAGTTAGTCATTTCCAATCCCACTGTTTCTAATAAGGATGGGAAAATTATTGATAGGTTTGGGGAAAATGTGTATACTTCTGCAACGTTGAATTTCAGAATTTGGAATTGTTGGGCTCATAAGTTAAAGTTTGTTTTAATTGTGAAAGTATGAAGAACTTTTTATCTGCAGTTTCGTCCTGTGAGGAAAAATCTGCTTTAAATCACTTAGTTTCTTCTTTTGCACAGGTCACTATTTATTGTTTACATTGTGTGTATTACCTTATTGATACTTCTTCCTGGGCTATGGCCACTGGTACTGTTTTGACAAAATTTACATGACTGCATTTTCAGAACTTCCCAGATGATGTTAAAAATGAGATTTTAAATTTACCCTTGGAAAGAGATTAAGTGCTTGATCCCATTGTGTAGTGGGGATCAAAAAGTGTGATGAAAGGGGCAAGCTGATTCAGGAAATCTCTAAGATTGTTCAGCCCTCCTTTTCCAAATTTTCTGAGGGATTTTTTTATCTCCTCATCCACTTTTTGTAAAAAGCAGAATAAGCAGTCTCAGCAAAATAAAGGTAAGCAGACATTTAAAAAGTGGCAAGGGGGTTCCAAAAAGAAGTCTCAAAAATTCCAAAACCAAGGACAGCCCACCCAACAAGTCTGAATGACTTTTTAAGAGATCTTTTGACCGCCTCACAACCTGTCCCCTTCTTTCCTCCAGAAGTTCAGAATCTCCATTTTTTTCTTTGGCAACAGATTATTTCAGACAAATGGGTTCTGAAAAGTATTCATCAAAGTTACAGATGGCAGTGTGAGGAAATTCCTCCTTTCCATGGGGGTCATTCCTTATCCTCCACATCAGACTCTTTTATTTCCAGCAGTTCTTCATCACATGCTGCTCTAAGGAGTGATAGAACCAGTTCTCCTTTCCCAGGTGGGGAAGGGTTTTTATTCAAGGATATTCATAGTGTCAATGAAAGAAAATGCTTGGAGACCACTCCTGAATCTTTCTTCCCTAAACCTGTTTGTGATAGTGCCCAAATGCAAAATGATGTCTCCTCACAACCTGTTACCTCTTCTTCATCTTTCCAATTTCCTGGTAACACTAGACTTAAAAGATACTTATCATCACATCCCTACCTATACAGACTTCAGACATTATTTAAGGTTTTGTGTGTCTAGATCACATTATCAGTTTTCTGCCTTAGCCCTTGGACTATCCTCTGTAACAAAACAAGAGTGCTCACAGAGTGTCTAGCTCCAGTTATAGCTCATTGCAGTCTACAAGGTAACCACATTTTTTTCCATATTTAGACAATTTGCTTATATTTACATTGTCTTTTTCAAAGTGTCAGGAATCTCTCTCTCTCTTGGGTGAGAGATCTCTTACACATGCTGGGATTCCAAGAGAATATTCAAAAGTCTTTCTTGAGTCCTTCACACAGGATTCTGTTCCTGGGATGTCAGCTAGACACCTCAGTTCAAAGAGCTTTTCTAAGGTTTTCCAAGTAGACTTTGTTCACTAAGATGGAATACCTCAGGATTTTTATGTATTTCTAGGGTTTTCCACTTAGACTTTGGTCATTAAGATGGAATACCTCAGGACTTTTATGTATTTCTAGGGTTTTCCACGTAGACTTTGGTCACTAAGATGGAATACCTCAGGATTTTGGGTCTCATGTTATATATGATTCTCATAATACCCTAGTAAGGCTCCACATGGAAAAGCTACAGTGGTATCTGAAATCTGTTTGCTCCCAGCACCAACACTCTTTTCAAATCTCACCTTGCCCTTTTGAATGACTCTTTAGATTCTCTCTCCACCACTCATACCATCAGTCCATTCCATTGGTTCAGGACCTTCTCTGTGAAAAAGTACTTTCAGGGAGAGCCACAGAGTAGTCATTCCCTACAATCTGCTCCCTTCTTCCCACTTCTGTTCTTCCTCTTCTGGATGGCTCCTTAACATCTGCCTGATATGATTTTGTGCACCATTAGCAGGTCCATATCTTCTGGCTTTAAGACAGGAAAGCTGTTGCCTCTCTACCTTTTCATTATAGCCCTAACCATCTCACAGATCTTCCTGAAGCTTTCCTTTCAATTCTTAAAAGCAGCCTAATATCATTTTCCTTATATGGCTTTTGGAATGACACACACTACTCAAGGTGTGGTCCAACCAAGGACAAGTGCAAACATTGCCTTTACGCTCTTGGAATGTCTCCTCCCGAGGAGCATTCTGTTTGCAGTAGAGGAGCATTCTGTTTGCAGTAGCTATTGTCCTCTCACTGTGCTCATGGTGGTCCAGTGCAGGTGTGGTTAATACTGCACCAGAGCATTTTTCCTGCTTTTTGCCATCAATTCCACCAGCCAGCTGATACTTCATAACAGGGCTGTTATGTCATAAATGCAGCATATTTCATTTGTTTGCAGTGAACCTCAAATACCATTTTTTTCCCATTTGCTCAGCCATTCTGAATCCTTCCTCAGACTCTTAACTCATTGTACACTGCTGTGACCGTCCTTGTGTCATCAGTAAAATAAATTAATCTTGTTCTCTATCTTTTCAAAAATTTCTGAGATAAACTATCTAAAGAATACAGGACCAATGGCAGACCTCTAGGATACTCCAATAGTTACTGTCTAATTTCTGACATTGTCACTTTCACCATACCCTTCTGTGTCATTGTGTTGGTCAGGAGGGAATTAACTAATTTTGTGTGTGTGTGTGTGTGTTTTTGTTTGCATATATATATATATATATATATATATATATATATATATATATTTACTTGCTTTTACTGAGTTTGCTAATTTATTGTATGTGTGTGTGTGTGTGTGTGTGTGTGTGTGTGTGTGTGTGTGTGCGCACACATGAGCTTATTATAACTGGACACAAATATCCATCTCATAATATAGTCAATGTTTTAAAATATATTTCATGCCTTGCAGCTTCTTGAGAGAAAACAATCTGCTGCAGTGCAGAGTAATGAAGTTTAATGTACTGAAAACTGTTTCTTTGTGGTTCTTGTATTAAAAAAATACCAAGCTATAAATCCACTGGCTTGATCTGCAAATAAAAAAGGCAGCTGTAAAAATCAGTAATAAAGTAATTAATTTAATAGTTCATTCATTAACATTCTGATGGAAAACAAAGTTTTCTCATTCAACACCTATCTACAGAGAGGTGCTCAACAGAGCTTGTGTAATACTTTTATAGGTTCATAGGTTCATAGGTGTGTACTAGGGTAATGGCCCTGGGGCCTTTACAGGCCTAGCCATATGATTACCCTGGCATCATGCCACCCAACCTTAGTTCCCAGTACCTCTGTTGAATAGAGACACTGGAGTTATCCCTGGGGTGAATCTTCTATTTCCCATCCACTCATCAAGATTTCTCTTGAAGAGGGTCAGTGAGGTGCTCTGCTTGACGTGTATGGGAAGTCTATTCCATAGCATGGGCAGTCTCTGGGTTATGAGCCTGTTCCTCCTGTGCATTCTGTTGATTGTAGTAATGAGGTTGAGGTCTCTGGAGCATGTGGTGCGGAGGGATTGGGATTTCTTTAGATGTAGCATTTCTAACAGAGCTGGGTGAGACATGGCTTTGTAAGTCAAGCAGAGATCGCCTCTAAGTAAGCAAAATGAGATGGAGAATAGTTGGAGTTTTTTGAGTCTGTCCATGTAGGACATGTGTTTAAAGCCTAGGATCCTTTTTGTGAGGTACTTTTGTGGCTTCTTCGGTTGTTGTAGGTGTCTAGTGAGGTACATGTCAAATGGGGCATTGTTCTTGATGATTGGCCTAATGAGGGAAGAGTAGAGGGAGACAATGACCTCTTTCTTCCTGGATGCAAAACCCTTAGTAATGAGATGTGCCACATAAAAGGACTTTCTGACCACAGTGGCAATGTGGTGATCAAAAGAGAGGTTGCTGTTAACGTGTGTTCCCAGAACTCTTATAACACCTTCTGTGTTCAGTGAACTACCATAGATGTGATAATTCATGGGAACCGGGTTTTTCCCAAAGGGGATGACACATTTTTTGGCATTGAGCTTAAGGCAATGGTTCTGACACCAGTCGTTGGCCTCAGTGAGGCCATTCTGTAGGATGTCAACATCATTGGGGAGTTAATAATAGCTCCCAACTTGCAATCATCTGCGAACTTTGTCAGCCAGAGTCCCTTTGTGTTGGCCTGGACTTTAGAGAAGTAGATACTAAACAGGAGAGGACCCAGGACCAAACCCTGTGGGACACCACTCATTACTAGTCGGCAGTTTAACTTGGTGTCCGCTACTTTCACACTGTGGGTTCGATCTGTGAGCCAGTTTGCAACCCACCTAGTGATATAGGGGTTGATGACTAGCTTAGTGAGTTTTCCTATGATTCCTGTGTGGGGAATGGTATCAAAGGCCTTGGCCAGATCAAGGTAGGCTGTATGAACCACCTTACTTTCATCCACAGGCCTGGTGACTGACTCAAAGAAGTCAACCAAGTTGAGCAGGCATGATCTGCCTTTCACAAAACCAAACTGTGTGGGATCCAGAATTTGGAGATTCCCTATATCCTTGTTTATTAGGTCCATGATGATGCATTCCATAGCTTTGCATATCAAACTCATCAGGCTAATGGGGCGATAGTTCCCAGGGTCTGTAGTCGCTCCTCCTTTGTGGAGAGGGATGACTGTAGCAGCGCACCATTTGGTAGGGTCAAAGCCTAAAGTGAGGCTGTGATTGAACAGGGTACACAGGTGAGGTGCAGGTTCATTCTGTAGTTCATGTAGAGCACAGACAGGGGTATTGTCAGGTCCCATAGAAGTTGTATTCTTGGCTTTGGAGAGTGCTGTTTTAACCTGTGCAGCAGTAATACTGAGTGCCTGGTATTGTGATTGGTCCTTTGGGGGGGATGGGTAAAGTTGGCACTGAATCTGTGGGCCAGTATATTGGCAATATCTGTTGGCTCGGTATAGGAGGTACCATTGTGCAGTATCTCAGAGCAAATCTGGGCATTGCCATGGTGATTCTTTACATAAGTATAGAAGGCCTTGTTGTTGTCTTTGCTATCTGCTGCAATTCTGTTTTTCATAGCTAGCTTTAGAGGATTTGATGTGGGATCTCAACTTTTTGTTGAGGCTGATAAGGGAGTTTTTCCAGTCTTGGGACTTCACCTTATTCCACATCAGATTACTCCTGTTGTAGAGTTTGTTTATGGCAGGGGACCACCAGATTGGCTTTGTTTGGAGGAGAGCATCTTGGTCCTATTGGGTATGGCAAGATCTATGCATTTGTGTAACATGTTCGTACAGTGCACTGGTGTATGATTTGGTGGTCATGCAAGTATTCTCCATTTGCATGGGTGTTGTGAAGTTAGCCACCTCTGCTTTTAGGAGCCCAAAGTTAGCTTTGGAGAAGTTTTTCATGGTGGATACCTTTGCTGGGGTGGGTAGGATGTGGATTTCCAAGGTGATTAGTTTGTGGTCGGATCTAACCAGGGAGGAGTTGACTATTGGTGTAGAGCAACAGTCGCCCATGTTAGTAATGACCAGGTCAAGGATGTTGCTACCTCTAGTGGGGGTAAGAACGAGCTGGTCCAGGGCACTGGAATTAATGAATTCCAGGAAACGTTGGGCAAGTGTATTGGTACATGAGTAGTTTTCCCAGTTAATGGAGGGGTAGTTGAAGTCACCCAGTATGAGAGTGTTAAGCTGGATCCCAATATTCTCCAGGCTGCTTAAGATATTTTCTTTTAGCACAGAGCTTCCTTGGATGTACAAAACTGGTGTTGTTAAGAAATTAAACTTCATGAAGACAGGCCATGAATTTGCTCCATCATTGTCAAAGCCAATACAGTTATACAAAAGATTATATCTCATAGATAAGAGAGTGCAGATACCCAGCACATCAGGAACACACCTGGCACAGGTCATCATCATCATCATCATCATCTGCCCTTTTTCTGATTTTCTACATGGGGTCAGGGTGTTCTGTCAACTGTCACCATCTCTCTCTGTTAAATGCCACTGTCTTACCTTTTTTGACTATTGCAGGTCTTCTCTCAAACAATCCATTAATCTCTTTGCTGGACGCCCTTGTTTCCTCTTGTATTCTTTCTGCCTGCCCAAATCTTCTGCATCAAATTGTCTTCTGCTTTTCTGCATATGTGCCTGAGCCAAAGTAATCTATTCTTTTTGACCTTTTCTGCAATTGGTGCTACTTTGGCTTCTTCTCTTACGTCCTCATTTTTTCATCTGTTCCACAGTGTGCATCCTACCACCAATCTCAGGCACTTCATCTCCATCACCTCTAGCTTCCTCAACTGCTCTGCCCAGGTTTCTATACCATACAGAAGTACTTGTAGTATTACTGTTTCATACATTTTACTTTTCAGCTTCTTTTGCATTCTTCAGTCACACATTACCTCTGCCACACTATGCCAGTTGGCTGCAGCCCCCTCATTCTAGCCTTGACCTCCTCATTCAGATTTCCCTTCACCTCAACCGCCCTTCCCAAATATTTGAAGCTGTTAACTAACTTGTTCAACTATTTTCCCTTCTGTTGCATTTCTCAGCTTCATCTAATTTCCCCCATGTTCTTCCATTAAAACCATCTTATCTATACTCAGTTTCATCACATGTGCCTTCAGTTTTGCACTCCATTCCCCTAGCCTTTCCTCAAGTGCTTTCTCGGAGTCTGACTGTAATGCCACATTGTCTGCATACAGTAACTTTGTTGATCTGTGCTTTCCAACCTGTTTAATAATGTAGTCCAGCATCACTATGAACAGCAGTGGGCCCAGAGCTGAACCCTGATGGACACCCACTCCCACTGGGATCCCCTCTGTTAGACAGAACACTGTTCATACATGAGTCACTGGGTCCTTGCACCTTGTCCTCTGTACTAATTTTACCCATGTTTCAGGGACTTTGAACCACTGCAGTACTGCCCAAATCAGCTTTCTTGGGACCTTGTCATATGCTTTCTACAAGTGTAGGAATGCACAGTTAGAGTCTTTCCGCATCTCTAAATTCTTCTCAACTATCTGTCTCAGAGCAAATATTGGGTTGGTTATACTGCATCCTGATCTGAATCTGAACTGCTCATATCCCATCTTATTTATACTACTCTGTGTATTTATTTAACAATCACCCTATCCAGAACTTTTATGTAGTGTGACAAGAATTTGATACCTCTGTACTGGTCACAGTTCTGAATTTCCCCTTTGTTCTTGTACAATGGCACTAGTATAATTATTCTGCAGTCATCTGGGATATGCTTTTCTCTCCATACTGCTCTGAGTACCATCAGGAGCTATTTCTCTCCTGTCTCACCCAACATCATTATCTCATTTTCCTTAATGCTCTTATTGCTTCTTATATGGTGGGCTTCTCCTCTTCTTTCATTGTAGGCATTGTCTGGGGCAGTGCAGCTTCTGTGGGGTTTTTTTTTTTTTGAGAAACTGCTGGAAATACTCTTCCCATCTGTCTTTGATGTCCTACAGGCTGGTGAGCAGGTTGTTGCTGGCATCTCTTATGAAGGGTGTCTGGCTATCTTCTTTATCTTTCTGTCTTTGGCTTGCAACCTGATATAGTTTCTTTGTACCATCTATTGAGTCACTTTCCAGAAGGTGGCACAGTGCCTCTGATGCCTTGTTCTTTGCTGTTGAAACTCATCTCATAACTTCTTTGTTAGTCAACCAATATTTCTTCCTAGTCTGGTCTGTTTTTTCTGTCTCCCACTTTTTCTGCACTCCTTTCCTTTGATGACTTCCTGGACTTCTGCATTTCAGCACTCACTTTCCTTATGTACCTTATTTCCATACCTGTCTCAGCTGCATATCTGTTCTGTAGTTCTAACACAAACTGTTTTAAGGTGCTGCCATTCTTCTTGAGGTGCTAGAGCCCTGAATAATTCCTGAACTGTTGTGTTTTCTCTCCATCAACTTCCACCTCTTCAGCTTAGTCTCTGGTGACCTCACACAATAAAATTAATTGAATAGATGCTTTCTTATTCTCCTGCTCTGGAGAAAGCGGGTCTCTCTCCAGCTGCTTTTTGGCTAAGTACAGCTGTAAATTCAGCACCAGTATAACAAAGAGAGTTAACAATCTCACAATTAATGTGATTATGTTATGTTATGTATTTACACCATTATTTGGGGTTGTGCAAAAAGATTAACAGAGAACTCACTGAGTATGGTCCACACCATAAGACAACACATACCATTGTAATTTTTGGTTTGTAATATTTCTGCATACATAAAAGTGAAGTGATTACTACATAATGCTCAAAATGAGTTGTAACTACTACAGTCAGCAGTGACATACCACTCAGAGTACTAAATATACAGAAGTTCCCGTTTTCTTTGGGTGAAACAAATCTTTGACATCAAATACCCCTTCATAGTACCAACCTAAACCAAAAAGACAGTCACTTCGTCAGACAGGTAAAATACGTACTTACTAACTCAAGGTAGGTAAAATACTCGCTTACTAACTCAAGTTAGTGATGTGTTTACCAGCATATTTCAGAAATGTCCTTGTGACAAACACTCAGATTTAGAAATCACCTCAGATTAATTTATATTTTTTTCAGAAACTCTTCTGTCTTCAAAAAAATTGGTAAAGTGCCTTAAATAAATGATCAATAAACCGAAAAGGAAGGCACTGGTAAGGCAAGCTGGATATCAGTCAAGAAAAATTTAAGATGAAAATGCAATGAAAACAGTTAAAGCATTTGTGTGGATTTATCTTTTTTGTCAGTGTGCTTTGGTGTCATCAGTAAATTTTTCTTGACTGATATCCAACTCTTCTGTCTTCTTTGTCATTGAAGAGACAGATTCCTGTCCAGTGAGGCCATATTTATAGAAGTTTAACCAAAGAACAGTACTCAGCTATTTCAAAAAAAAAAAAAAAAAAAAAACAACAATAATAATTAAAGACTAGAGGGCAGACTGAGTGTTAAAGATGTGATCAAGAAAGAATATGTAATGCTGTCTTTTTAATCCATATACATGATCAGACTGCAGAATGTCTAGTCACCAGATCCTTGGTATATTTTCTGTACCCTAAAGGATTGGTGATGGTAATAAGGCTAGTAAGATTGGTGCATTTGGTCCCCATTCTTTGTCTCTTTCACCCCCCCATCTCTCCCTCTCTCTCTCTAGCTAATTACTTTTTATCTGGCCCTCCTCATTTTATTTCTTTCACTTTCTGTACTGAAGAGAAATTAAAGAAAGTAAGAAAGAAACATAGTATATTTGTAGTCAGGCAAAGGAAGTTATAGGCCTTTTGTTAACATACAGGAGTCCTGTATGCATGTGAAAGAGTAACATGGTACACAATTCCTACATAGCCTTGTGAAGCACTGAGTCATAATGGGCCCAGAATATTAATATTAACATTAACATTAATATTATTAATTTTAATTTCAATATTATGTATGACACAAATACAAACAAAGTTGCAGTAGACCAAACACTTGCAAAAATTGCACACGATTCATACAATTTGCCAAACACTTATCAAATGCTGGATTATGATACAGCTCTGCCAAAGCAGAATATGGAGACATTGACTAGGATGAAATGTAAGTACGTCATATATTATTGTGGATGTGCTGGCCACTGCAGCCCAGTGCATTTGGCAGTGGCATTGATTGCAAACATGACTGTCGTTATTAAGAATGACATGTCAAGAATAGATGGATGCCAGGTGGATGCAAAAATGAGCAGGGATATGGAGCTTTGTGATGCTCATGGAAAGCCACCGACTTAAAAGATCAACGTCTTGAATGCAACATCCTTGCTGGTGAGTGAGAACATCCAGAGACAAGCCAGGGGGTAAGTCCGGTATACCACAATCATCAGCTAGTAGAATACCACCCAGCTTTCTACACGTATTGATGGAGCATTTTCAGATGATGTTACGATGACCTCCATTAAGAGTTCTAGAGCACCCAGTATTGTGGGATTTCACAGAGACACCTGGATAAGAAGTGTTATGGACACTACTGAGTGTTTTATTTATTTATTTTTTGATTCTCTATTTTTTTAACTGAAATAGGCTGACTGAGCCTTGACAAATGGCTTCATTTTCAGTGGTGGTGGCCCAGGGAGAAACATTCCAAAAAGAATAACAAGAAAAAAAAATGAACAAGCATAGGAATCTTATCTAGTTCCAACCTTACCACCCCAAGTGTTGAGGAAAAAAAACAGAAAAACTAGTGCTCTTGAAATGACTGAGCTCATCAACAAGTTTTAAGACAACTAGTTTCTCTGTTTTTTTATTTTTTTATTATTATTATTTTTTTTTAAAGATTAACAAGCAAACAGAAAGTACATTTCACTTGTATCATGAAACATTTGTAGGTCATATTGACAGTTATATTTATTATATATACAATACTTTGTGTGCTTGAGGGGTAGAATATATTTGAAATAACCACATATATATATTATTACTTAGCATACTTGACAGTTTCCTAGAGTCAGATGTGCAGTAGCTCCTAAAGCCATTCATACCTGTAAAAATGGGTATTGCCACTACTCGCTGAACTTACAGCTACTGTGTAACCACACTTTGTGGATAATAAATGTTTGCAAAATATATAGAGGATACTGTGATATCTACATTTAGCACTCCTAACAATTATACATCAGTTTTGACGCAAAGGACATTCCACACGGCTGAATGACACACAAAATATCTGACAGCATGTCTTTTTCACACCTGAAGCTGCATTTTTATTGCCTGGATGATTCAGCAGGAGCAGAGTACAGCCATGATAAGGCATGCAAGATATTTTTTGGATGTTGTATGATACACAACATGGCCCTCTCCAGCCTCACAATAACACTAGCATGGCACTGGTGGGCTAAATAATCTGACAAGGAGGACCACTACGAGATAGCCCTGCCCAGAATTTCAATATTATGTATGACACAAATACAAACAAAGTTGCAGTAGACCACAGTAGTGCCACACAAGGGTCACAGAAATGCAGGACCAGCTCACTCTACACATGTTCACATAATGATAAGTATGCAGACATGTAAAATGCCACAGAAGGGCCACAGAAATGCCGAACCAGCTCACTCTACACCTGTTCACATAATGATAGATATGCAGACAGGTAAAGTACACAATCAAGCATTTAAGTGTAAACACTGTAACAAATGTATGGCTGACAGCAGACACAGAAATATTGTCAAAGGGTCAGAAGAGACATCTTTTCCATGATAAAGGAAACACTCTGCCATCAAACATGTGCTACCAATAACGAATGTCATGTGACATGTCATTCTTGCAGACCATAGACGTAACACCAACCCATCTAGCACCGCTTGAGACACATCAACGAGGAATACAACAGCATCAGTAAATGCATGCAAATGATCAGGTGGTGAATGAACCATGTCTCTAGTAGGTCTGCTAACCCTGCCATGGGATGTGTGAGAAGCAGTCGGGCCAGTGCTACTGATGATGTTCCCCACTGATACTCCCACTGCCATGCATGTTGTGTGACAAATAATAGTGATTTACATCCTGAGGTGTACATCCATTTAGGAGACACAAGACCATGATTTAGCCTAGGGAAGACAACCTGAATGTCAAGTACAGGTTAGGCTATCTGCTAACCAAAGTCAGCAAAAATGTTTTTTGAGATATGAACCCTATAGCATGGACATAAGGTGGTGGCTGAATGCCTCTAACTGATGAGGCTTGGCCATCTGTATCTGCTGGAGCTATGTTCCACATAATACCCTCTGCTGTAGATGCAGTCTGCAATTATGCTTCCATATTCACTAGTGCAAGTTTGGCATTTTTTGTAAAATGTCACCTTCAGCATTGCCCTGTACCACAACCGAATTGCCATCATGTCTATCTAGTTGCACTGAACCTACATCATAAGGACCAGTCA
Source organism: Protopterus annectens (assembly GCF_019279795.1). Lineage (NCBI taxonomy): Eukaryota > Metazoa > Chordata > Ceratodontiformes > Protopteridae > Protopterus > Protopterus annectens. Next base: position 782,227,376 of record NC_056733.1, on the reverse strand, counting down.
ATAGCAAATAGCCTTCCCTGCTAGCATCTGTATTTTTCATGTGGCCAGACACATCATGATTGGACCAGCTGTTGTACACATCCACCATCCTCTGGAACTGATTAGTATTAAATCTCATAACATTTGGCAACATAAAGTCTGTACTGTACAGCTGCATTTCCTATTGTTCACTGGCAACGTCAGCAGGAGGGCTACCACCGTGGCAACTGTCATCCACTGTCCATACTACATATGATAGGGAGGTACACAAGAACTTCTAATTGGTGGCCTCATCAGCTGTGTATAGTGCAAAGAGATCAAAGCCACTTTCATCATCCTGTAACATCACTGCCATGACAGGTAACCCTTTCATGTCACAGGAAGATATCACAACCGAGAGGACATCTGTATATAAAATAATGTGTTAGATGAGGAAACTCTATTGTACGCATCAGTTGCCATTCATATTGCTTACCATTTCTCAGTATGTATCCACCTTTTATGTCCCATTTCTGTTCTGCACTCCCAGGTGTAGCCTGTGGTCATCCATCATATCGATTTCACCTGTGGAAGGTTAGTCCCTAAGTGTGTGCAAACAGCATTATAGATGACTATATTGAAAGAGATGCACCGCCTGTAAACTGTGGGATGCTCACATCCATACCACCAAGGACATCAAGGATGACTGTCTCCTGTACAGGGGCACAAGGAATTATCTGCGGTCTGTGTCATTAGAGACAATGTTTCCAAATACCTACACTCAAACTGCTGATGCATTTTGTGTACATTTTTAGCCTAATGCTTCCTATCAGTAATTCTTTGAAGGCACTTGGCTATCAGGTGACCGCGATCACCACTGACATTTATGTTGTCCACAAATTCTGCCCAGTGGAATTTCCTGTCCTCCATGTCATCACCATTGCCTGACAACAGAGTAGTATCCAGTGAAGGGTTCACATCTGTTGGACGTGTTATAGTTATTTGTGCTGTTGCATTTTGGTACTTCTAACTGTAATAACACCATCATTGTGTGGAATGGCTTAATATTTTACTACAGACTGTGGTCACAAATGAGGTGGAGGTAGGTTTTGGAATGCATGCATACATAATGAGCATTTTATCTTGGCTAAAGAATGATGATTTGCATATGAACTGGCAACATATAAATAGTCTTGCTGTGTGGTACTTGTGGTAAAACAAGTTGCATGAACATCACGGTACTGAAGGGTGTGCTCTGCTGTGTACTTGTAGCATGTGTAAGCCATGGTAAACTAATACAATGAATGTATGTTTGGTTGATGCTCCATAGTGTGATGGTTTTGCACTTACAAAGTGCAGCAGATGCATTTCCACAACATTTTACAGTCATAAGAATGACCTAAATCATGGGAGCAGTGCAGCTACAGGAGTTACTGTGACAATAGTGGCACATGAAAGGGATTGCATGATTAGCATGTAGGATGCCCAATCACAATAACAGATATATACATGTAAATTCCCATGAGCACTTGGTCAGCATATCCCCATGATACCCTTACAACATTTTCTGCACTGCAATATGATGGATGATATTGAGCCTTGAGCTGCCCTTCGAAGGGGTGAGAGAAACAAGACTCTTCATGCTACACCTAAGTTTGTACCATGAGTGGCTTATGGATAGGTACCTTTACAGGAAGAAGAGTCCATCCTAGCCACAGGGGTACTGATATCTGAAGAATTGTTAACCAGTGTAAAAAAAAATAATCCATTTTAGGTGACAAGACCTAGAATGCCTGAAAAAACCTTCAGGGGGCTATAGTTTAGAACCTTTTTTCACCAGATATCATATTTAACAATTTCACTGGGCATACCTCTAACCATAGAAGGCCCTTGTATCACACTAGTTGTGTTGTCCCTTTGTGTTGCAGAGGCAGAAACTATAGCTGAGAACAAATGAGTCTGGCGGCAGATACCTTTATGAAAGACTCCACAAGTGCAAACATTCTATATTTACATGTAGGTAGAGAAAGTACTTCTACACTTTCCACATCCTTGTACAGTAGCAGCCTTCACTAGGACTACTGGGTGAGTATGGGCATCACTGACCATAACTGGCTGTAGGTGCCATCTTGTACTGAGCTATAGTCACCACCGTGGCTTATATGGTCTCTATGTGTGTGATTAATAAGACATTGAGTGAACCCACCTGTACTACAGCCATCTTAACTCCTGGACTAATAGTTCTGGGTGTCACTATATAAAATGTGTTCCTTAGTTCATGTTTTGGCTATTTCTGTGGTGGGCATGTGACATGGGACAATATGGGTATTAATTGAAAGATGGCTTATTTAGCATCCCTGCTGGTCATGTAAGACAACATACACAATGTGGGCTTGCTTCTGAACTGTTCTATGATATGGCTATTTCAATGCCAACAACTTATACTGTGACGCTGTTACTATATATATATATATATATATATATATATATATATATATATATATATATATATATATATATATATATATATATATATATATATATATATATATACACTATGCCATATGGCTAATATTATCTTATGGTGTAACCACCATGTTACCTATACTTACAGTGGTCTTTGTGTTGAGCTAAGTGTTGCCTTGAAAGACCTGGACATAATATGTATATATCTGTAACCAACAATACACTTTTAGATCCCATCAAGCTGGACCCATCAACCATTGTGGCTTGTGTCACCTTTTACTTTACATTTTACAGAAAAAAAAATTTCTAAACTAACACCTTTTGTCTGGAAATAAGAAACTTCCCAAATGAAGGGAAGGCAGGAACTAAGCAACTTATGTAATGCTGGACTGGTAACACTTATAAAGAAAGAAAGCATACGTGATGTAAAATGTATTTAAATGAAAAAAAAAGTTAATATGTTTTTCTATTAATGTATGCGCACCTCTGCCTTAGGTGATAATTTAATAAAGCTGTTAAAAAGAAACCTCCCAAATGCAACTATAAACGCTTTCAATGTATCTTTCTTACTAATTCTTCTCAATGCAGTTGTTTCAAGACTATTTGATTTAAAGTACTTCATAGTAAGCTCCTCCTTAGTTATCCATAAACAGTCAACCAGTTACTTATGTACCTGCTCACAATGACTCAACACATTTCACTAGCATTATTCATACAAACCCGTAATGCAGCTGCAACTCTCATGTTACTGAATCATCTGTAGGTATTTAGCCTTTGGATTACTTACTGTACAGGTAACCACATTGTGAATTCATACTGTTATACATATGGCCTTTAAAATATTTCTTCTCTGTATGTATAGCCATTGACTCAAGTTGTAGCAGAATAGCATCTCCAGACCAGCCCACTACTCCAGTTAATAAATGAATAAATAAAGAAATAAAATAAATATAATCAGTGGTTGCTGGATCATGAATATCCAGGCTCAGGATTTATAACTGTAAGTGGCATGTGGGTTGACATTTGCATGGCAGCCCAGGTTAGTAGCATCTCTGGTCTTTTTATGGGGTAGTTGTATATAATGTTGGTAGTGTTTTGTGTACTACAGTCACTTGTATACAGACACTTGTTATATAAAGACATTTTTGTTTTATAAATATGTTTTATGTTGTCATTCATGGATGCTGTCATTGGCTGATGGGGGATGTTAAAGGGAAAGTTCACCCTCTTTCACACCTTAACTCAACCCTTAGGTTTCTTTTCTCCCTCAGTATAGTTGCAGGTTGCCTTGGTATATTAGAAGCCTACATACACTTTATAAAACGTTAATTTCCTTGCCTTGCAATCAAAAGAAGGGAAAGCTCACCCACCTTTTGTTTTTAAATCTTAATTTCTCACATGCGTTGGCAGAGGAATTTATCTCCACCCGCATGACATACCACAGGCATAGGGAAATATTCATTTTCAGATACTGCCCACAGTCTTGCATTGGCAATCAGTCCTGCTGATGACAGTAGTTGTTATAAGAAAGGGGGGGGCAGACTGTTAAGAAACCATTTTCTACTGCTTTTATTGCAGAGAGGAAGAGAAACAGTGAAAAGTACAGTTGTGTGAATTAAACTAACCATAGCAGTAGATGTTTGAATGACCACTGCTGCACTAGTCTTAGCTATATGGGTTATATCCTGCCAAGGATATAACAGCTGGCCAGCTTTCAAAGCTTTAGGACACCTTCCAATGCAACCAAACTGCTGACCAGCTAGAACTGAGCTGACTAAAAGAAAAGTTTGGGCACAAAGCCCTTCACATCTTTCCTACCAGCAGAGAGAGGGAGGCTGAGCCCTGAAAGGACAAGGCAAGGAATGACAAAAGACAAATATCCATACCCTGGCATAAAAACACACCAAAAACTAGGGTGATGGAAGGAGGGAGCATCTACTGTACCAGTAATCATCTGAACATCTACTGTTATGGTAAGTTCAACTTATACAACTGTACTATGCTCTTCATATTAGTCATTGCTGCAGTAGCCTTAGCTATGTGGGTAGATTACTATAGCTAACTATATTTGGGAGATGTAAGAAGAGGGGTCCAGGAGTGCCTGGAGAATAGGTCTAGATCATGCTTTGCTAGAACCAAAGAAGGAATCCAGCTTATAGAGCTTTGGGAAAGTATGTACAGAGGACCATATTGCAGCTTCTAGAATACTTCTAGAATCCAGCCCTTTCCAAAAAGCTATAGAATAAGACAGGGTCTTGTAGAGTGGGCCTTGACCCTGCCTGGAATAGATTTGTCATGGTGAGTATAGAAAAAAAGGTAATAGCCTTAGACAATCATTTGGAAATAGTCTATTCTGACATCGGTTGTCCTTTCTTCTTACCTTCACATGAAATGAACAATTGATCTGATGATCTGAAATATTTAGTTCTGTCTAGATAGTACCTGAGTTGTCTGTGAACATCCAAGGTATGGAGTATCCTTTTTCCTTCAATTTTGCAGTCAGGAAAGAAAATGGAGAGCTGGATAGTTTGACTTAAATTAAACTTGGATACCACTTTAGGTATAAAAGGATTAGTTCTCAAAGAAACCTTGCCATTGTGGAAAATAAGGTAGGGTTGACTCACCTTAAGAGCTTGAAACTCAGATACCTCTCTTGCAGAGGCCAGAGCAATCAATAAAACTGTTTTCCCAGTTCAGAAGCTCAAGTCAGGCAGATTAGCTGGTTCAAATGGAGCAAGTGTTAGCTTCTCTAGCACAAAATTAAGATCCCAAGGAGGGGCCACCGCTTTACTTGGAGGCCTGTTATGCAAACCCCTTTTCAAGAACATTTTGACATGCAACTGCCTTGAAAGAGGAGGATCCAGGGCAGGCATCCTGAAATGACCGATAAATGAACCTTGATAGAGGAATAAGAAAGTCCATAGGATAGTAACTCACACAGGTATTCTAAAACCAGAGAACAACTAGCCATAAATGGGTGCTGGTGATGTTGTTGGCACCATCTAGAAACCCTTTTCCATTTGCTAATATATGATTTTCTAGTAGCAGGCTTTCTTTCCTCCATTAGTACCTGCTGCATGTCCTCAGAAAACAGGTGCCTAAAAGGAATTAAGACAATATCATCCAGACAGTCAATTGAAGATGATTGATGTTTGGATGTATCAAACACCCATTTTGTTTTTGTGAGTCAATCCATTCTGTGAGGAAGCTTGTGGTAATTGCTCCTGGCCATTTCCAAAAGAAGGGAGAACCACGATTGCCTGGGCCAGAAGGGAGCCACCACAATGATCTTGAGATATTTCTTCTGAATCTTCAGAAGTACCCTGGATATTAGTGGAAAAGGTGGAAAGACATACAGGAACATTCCTGTCCAAAGAAAAAAAAAGGCATCTGTCTCCAAGCTTTCTTTCATAGAGTCCTTGAAGAGAATTTGTCTGGTTGATTGTTCAGAAAGGAGGCAAAAAGGTTTGCCTGAGGAACTCCCACACAGCTGGATCAAATCTTGGAACACCCCCTGATCTAGTTTCCATTCATGAGGGTCTGCCCTGATCCTGCTCAGTGTCTGCCATACAATTTTGCAGTAAAGCTGTATCTCAGGCTGACATGGCTAGTCTGCAAAAAGGGTATGTCCTGGTTCCCCCTTGCTTGTTGATGTACCGCATCACTCTGGTATTGTCTTTAACCAGTTTAAGAGGTCATGGGGACCAAAGATGGTTTAGAGAGTTGGTTGCCTTGATCAGGGCAAGTATCTCCTTGATATTTATGTACCTGGATCTGTCTTTGGTGTCCCACACCCCCTGCACTTTTATCTCTCCAGAAACTGCTCCCCAAGTAAAGTCAAAGCACCTGTGGTGAATGGCTGCTTTGGAGCAGGTTGGGAGAAGGGGAGACCTTGATTTAAGGATATCTGCTATCCAAAAAGTGATTTTTCTTCTGACAAAGCCCAGTACTGGGATCTGAAAAGATAAAGGATGTTGATGCTGGGACCAAAGAAATTTTAGATACCCCTGTATTTTTCTCATGTGGAGTCTTGTCAGGAGGGTGTCATGAAAATCATAGATACCATGAGACCCAAAATTATGAGCTATTCCCTCACAGTGACTGAGTGGAAAGCATTAGAAATATGTTTAAATAAATGTATTTTCCTGTGGAAGAAACATTCTTTGAACTGGGATGTCCAGCTAGTATCCCAGGAACACAGTCCTGTGAGATGGAATCAAGAAAGACTTTGGAATGTTCTCTTGGGATCCCAGCTTGTGCAGGAGATCACTCTGCAAGGATAAGTAAGTCACCTAAATATGGAAAAATGTGGATACCCTATAGCCTGCAGTGAGCTATAACTGGATAGTCCAAAGGGTAAGGCAGAGAACTGATAATGTAATCCAGACATATCAAACCTTAAGAAACGTCTGAAGTCTGGATGAATAGGAATGTGGTGATAAGTATCTTTTAAGAATAGTTTTACCAGTAAACTTGAAAGAGGTGAGGCAACAAGTTGTGAAGTGACATCATTCTGAATTTGGGCAGTATCACAAACAGGTTTAGGAAAGAAAGATCCAGAACTGGTCTCCAAGAGTTTTCTTTATTTCTTTCTGTGGGACTAGGAACTTCCTTGAATGAAACCCCTTCCTCACCTAGGAAGGAGGAACTGGTTCTACCACTCTTTGGGACAGCATGTGATGAAGAACAGGTGGAAACAAATCAGTCTGATCTGCAGGATGAGGATTGACCCCGTGGAAAGGAGGGATTTCCTCCTACTGCCATCTGTAACCTTGATGAATGATTTTCAGAATCCGTTTGTCTGAAACAATCTGTTGCCAAAAAGAAAAAAATGGAGGTTCAGACTATCTGGAAGAGAAAGAAGGACAAGATAGAGGGGGGTCACAAGGTCTCTTGAACAGTCATTCAGACTTGTTAAACTGTCCTTGGTTTTTGGGGTTTGAGACTTCTTTTTGGAACCTCCTTTTCACTTCTTCTTAAATGTCTGTTTATCTGAATTCTATTGAGACTGTTTATTCTGTTTTTTGCTGAAACTGGATGAGGAATGAGACAATACCTTGGGCAATTTGGAAAAGGAGGGCTGAAAAATCTTACAGATACCCTGGATCAGCTTTCCCCTTTCATCACACGTTTTGATCACCTCAGCTGCAGAGGGGCCAAACACTAAATCTTTATCTTTAGGAAGAATTTAAAATCTTATTTTTAACATCATTTTAAAGGTTCTCAGAATTCAGCCAAGCAAACTTCCTTAAACCTCCTTAAAACTGCAATGGTGGCCACAGCCCTGGAAGAAATATTAACAGAGTTATACTCACACTCCAGGCAATGAGTAGTGACTTGTGCAATAGAAGAAATTAAGTTATTTAAAGCAGAATTTTCTTCACAAGAAGAAACTGTAGATAAAACATTCACTATGCTTTCACACTATGTCAGAATAAACTTTAACATATGAGCATAACAATTTAAAATTCTAAAATTCAAGTTGCAGACGTATACATTTTCCCCTCCCTTCCATCCATCCATCCATCCATCCATTCACAACCCTTTTTCCCATTTTTTGCACATGGGGTCAGGGTGTCACTTCAACAGTGTCAATCATCTAGAGGCAAGGTTTACACCACCAGGCATACCAATCAATAATTTCCCATCCTTATTAGAAAGAGTAGGATTGGAATTAACTAAATGCTTAACAGCAGAGGAGTCAACTAAGGCTATAGCTGCTGGGTCAGGTTTTGGAATCATGTATAAAAATGTAAATGATTGAGGAAGTTTATACATCCTAGCTGCCTTTTTGGGTACAGCTGTCTAACCTTAGGAAAATTGCAGGCAGTAAGACACACATCCTCTAAAGCAGACAGGACATGAGGAATGGGTGTAGGTTCTGGAAAATTCTTCTGTAACAACTCATAGTATTATTATATATTTTAGGGACTGAGAAACCTAAGTGTTCTCCTACTGAAAACACTAGGCCATTCTAGCTATAGTCTCATAGAGAGAGAAACACTTACAGGGAGATACAATGGAGATTTGGAAAGAGAGTTTTCCTTTGAGTCTGAATCAGAAATCTGAGGACAAATCCCTGAACTTGTCCCCACATCTTTCTGTTCAGATTCAGAATCCTGAATCTCTTTAGGAAAGGAGGCATCCCTGTTTCTTTTATCAGAAACTACAAAAACTACTACTAGCATGAATCATACCCTGAGCCAGTCCTCATAAACTACTCATATCCAAATAAATTTGAGGAGTAGACACATGCTTGGTTTTCTCTTTCTTTTTGACAGGAATTATGAGGCCAACCATGTTACTAATGGCAACTGGTGCTTCCCCAGGGATGTGTATAGCATTCTGACACAATAGGGAAACCTTCCCTTTTCCTTCTGCTAGGACCAACAAGAGTGATTCTTCCTTTCACACTAAGGGGACCCCAACAGATGCAGAGGATGTGGCTAACCCCTGGTCTATAGTGACGGTAGATGCTACACCAGAGGGATCTGGGGAAAAGATGTGTGGTCTGAGGTACAACAAATGGCCAGAGCAGAATGACCCATATACAGCTGAGGCAAATTGCTAACTTGCTGTGGTGGCAAAGGCTGTTTGCTGTAATTTTTGTTTTTGTGGCTGTAAGAAGGACCAACCATGGAAGTGACAATCTGTTCCATGGTCAAGACAAAAATGATGCATTTATCCTGGGGAAAACAAGCAACAATGCCAGTAAAACTACCAGTCCATAAAAGTTACTTTTTTAACAGAAAATACACAGTAAAGATCACTTTTAAACACTATAGCAGCCCCACATCCTTAAAATAAACACAATTTCTCCACAGAAAATAGTTTATCAGTTAAATAACACTACTTTTAAACTGACAGAAACAACCAGTGCTCAGTTAAAAAGTAACAGTCTTGAGACAATCCATTAAAACCTACACTCCTAGCTTTAAAATAACTTTCCTGAAGATTAATGTAATAAAACATCGGTAAAAAATTAAGAAAATGGAAGTTTATTTCCCCAAAGGGAACTTATCTGCCCAGCTAAGGGAAGTACAAGCAGACTGCTGATCCTCAAATGCCTCAGAGGAGCATATTTTTCAGTGGCAGTAAAACTCTGAAGTGCTTTTTTTTAAACACCTTTATTGAATTATCACTTGTGACATAGGCAAATTTACATTTATATAAAAGTAATCAAACTGTATTAACAAGTTTATGTTTACAAACATTATACTTCACATATTTTGCTATATATTACATAACCTAAGCAACATCACACAAATTATTCCTGACTTTTTTTTAAAACAAGAAACATATTTATTAACAATCATGCACATATAAATAAAAACAAACCACACCAACACAATCCTAGTTGCAAGCATTTTTCATCACAAATCATACTGACACACTCCCAGTTGCAAACATTATACATCACACTTATAATCTACCCAATCATTTTCAGTCAAACATTACATAGCTCATTTAAGTCCTGCCTCATTCCTCCCCCTGTATGTATCGTTCCCACAATTCCCATTTTTTTTCTATGTAGTTTGCTCTTACCCTTTTCTAAAGATCTCTGTTCCAGTTGTTTTATCTCTGTTACTATATTCACTACTTCTTATGTAGTTGGTTTAGATTTTGATTTCCATTTTCTAGTAATTGATTTTTTGGCAGCCACCATAATTAGGCACAGCAGGGCCTTACCATGTCTAGGCAATTCCAATTTTGTCTCATAGCTTAGAAAAAATCATCTCCCTCATCACACCAATCTGCCCACCCAGAATCTCCACAGTGCAGCCCCCAAGGGAATCCTTAAAGTCTGCCAACTCGCTGCACTTCCAGAAAATATGTTCCGAATTACCTCTTTCTTCCCCATCACACCTTTATGCCCAAACTGATTGTTTAGTCAGCTTAGCTGAAGCTGCGTGGTAGTTTGGGCACATAGAAGGTGCCCTGAAGCTTTGGAAGCTAGCCAACTGTTATTTTTAGCAGGATATAACCCATATAGCTAAGGTTAGTGCAGCAGCAGCACTGATCAGTATAAAGAACATGTGATAGGATTATCATCTGTTTCTCCTTCTGAAGAGCAGTCTGATTTGAAAGTTCTGTATGGGGGGTGGCATGAAAAATGGCAAATGTCTTGATATTTTACAAGAAAAAAATATTTTCTGGCTGTTCTCTAAATGTCACAAAAAGCTGTAAAAATACATTTAAGTCATCTTCCTATCATGTAAAATAGTATAAACATCCAACTTTCCATATCAAACAGTCCTTATTTTGGTAATAAAATGAAAATACTTATTTTTCATTTGATTATGTCGTAGTTCGTCTTGCACAAAATCAAGTATGTCCTTCCCATGGTCGAGTGATGTTTAAAGGCATGCAGGTAGGTGCATGCATGAATGGGTGTGCCTTCTTTGAAGGTTGGGCATCGGGCTGGCATCTCAACACTGTAAAAATCCACTACAGTCACTAGCGGACAGGAGTTCCGCTTTGGTGACCCCTAACCGGGAAAAGCCAAAAGACATTAGTTTAGTAAGAACATTGCACGTTGGCCAGCTAAAATGTCTCTGCCGTCACTTGTTGCATTCTGTTTACTTAACCAGTGCTTAATAGTTGACCACACTTTATGTATGTGTGTACAGTGATCCACTTGTAAGCTGTATTTGCTGTAACTGCAACAGTTAAATAGAGAGCAGTGTTAGTTATACACACAGAGCTACTGATTTGTCATGCTTAAGGATTGTGGCTTTGATGAAGTGTTATAACAAATGAATGGGTAGAAATACAACAAAAGTGGGAAAATGTAAGAAGACATCTGTGCCTCAATTTTAAAATAATTCTCATAGTACAAACACAAATTCAAGAACAGATAGTTGTACCTTTTTTGCTGTACTTGTAAAATACTTTTAAACATAAACAGCATGTCCATATTAGCAAATTTCCCCAACATTTGGGATATCAAAGAAAAATATATAAATATCTTCATACTGCTGTGCTCACTGGTGAGGACTAAATCTCTCAACTTGCAGGCGTTGAAAATAGGAACAAAGGCCCTTGAAAAGAAGGAAAATCCAGCTAAAACTCTGGACTTCTAATTATCATATCATTTGAATACCAAAATAACACATAACTCTTCCTACTTTTAGTTGGATACTACTAGAAACATGTTTGAAAAACTATGGAAAATACAAGCACATTATCAAAGAGACAGCATAAAATTTGAAGACTTTAATCAGCTGTATCACAAAATTCTACCACACAAGCTCATTTATTTTTCTTTTCAGAAAAAATGGAGATGTAAGGTGTTTATATTCTTTCTTTAGATAATTGTTGCCTCTAGTATGCTGGTCATGTAGTATGTTTTTTTTTTTTTTTTTTGTATGTGTACTAGACAGCTTCAAAAATCACTGTGAAGGTGTAAATCAAGCTTAAAAATAGGGATATACTTGAAAAAAGTAGGGACATATTGTATGGGTATAAATTCAGAAACATAAATAGGGAATGTTCCTCCAAAATAGGGACAGTTGAGAGGTCTGAGCAGGACCAGTTGAAGTGCTGATTAACTGCTCTTGGTTTGCAGTGGTAGTTTTGACACGTCAGGAAGAGTGTGGAGAATAGTCTGTTATTGTCCATAGGGACTACAGTATGACAGTCCTTAGAAACGCCTGCAATATAGCTATTTTCTTTCTTTGACTAGAGATGTATAACTGCTGTAAATAGCAAAAAATGGATTTGAGAGATGGTATGATGGTCATTCAAGGGAAAAAAGCCTGCACTCCTGCTACAGAAAGTGTTTAAAATGCATGTGATTCTCACACTGTGGCCATTGTCTCTCAGTGGTATAGGGAGACAGCATTACTTCCTTATGTCTAGCATGACTCGTATAAAGGGAACTTGAAATGGATTCTGAGAAGGGGACAAAAAAGCACTAAAACAAGATCACATTAATATGGCAGATCTTATGTCGACCATTTCGTGGAAAAACAGAAAACCGTTAACTGTTTATAAGAAGCACCTGGAGTGATTTTGATGCATTAAAATAGTTGAGAAAATTCAATGGAAAATGCATTTTTCTGAGTTTCAAGATGGAGATTTCCCTTAACTAGTGAGGTTGTTGTACATATGTCTTGCAAGTCTGTTGCTACTAGCACACACTGATGATAGTTTTTGTTCCTCAAGTTGCACAAGATTGTGTTGTCACAGCTGGGGATGGGGCACATGTTCATAGGTTTATAAATTTACTTATCAAGCTTATGATGTGGACTTCAAGAAGCTTGATTGGTATAAACCCCATGCTGATATTTTCTATATGCCATGTATCTCTCTCTCTTTCAATATATATACATATATATATATATTTGTATATAATAAAGATGATTATATCATCACTGGTCAAAAATACAAATACATGAGAAAAAATGAGTGACAGCACAAATATGTCACATACAAAATGAATGAATCACAGAACATTTGCAAAAACTCTCCAACTATCAGTAAACCAAGCTGTAAGAACCCAGATCAAGCATAATCGAAACAGTAGTACTATTAAGGACCCCCCTACTCACCTTACTTGTGTGCTAACCCTAACCCTGCCCCTAACCCTAACACTACACATTACATTATTAAAAACCCTTTCCCTAACATTACCATGATCCAAGACAAAAGGATGTAGAACACGCACAACTCCGAACAGACACAATGTTAAATCTATTCCCTTAACTTACCCTAACCCATGAACGCTCACACGTAAACAACAACTACCTTTTCAGTCAAACATTCATTTTCTTTCACACTTCTACATGCTTAATTCAATCAAATGTGAGTCACACAAGCTGTTGCATCACTCGTTTGTATTTTCATCCGAATGACACCCATACTCCATATGCAAAAATGGAAAAAAGGGGTTGTGGATGGATGGATGGATCACTATGTATCTGTATATCTAGCTAACTCTTTCTCTCTCTCTGTATCTATATATATATATATATATATATATATATATATATATATATATATATATATATACATACACACACACACACACACACACACACACACACACACACACACACACATATAATCCAAGTATAGGCACCGGAGACCAAGCAGATCCAACACACAAGTGTTTATTAGCGAAAACACACGAACACACAGAACATAAAGCATGTGTGCATAAAGCTGTTGCATCACTCGTTTGTATTTTCATCCGAATGACACCCATACTCCATATGCAAAAATGGAAAAAAGGGGTTGTGGATGGATGGATGGATGGATCACTATGTATCTGTATATCTAGCTAACTCTTTCTCTCTCTCTGTATCTATCTATCTATATATATATATATATATATATATATATATATATATATATATATATATATATACATACACACACACACACACACACACACACACACACACACACACACACACACACACACACACACATACATATAATCCAAGTATAGGCACCGGAGACCAAGCAGATCCAACACACAAGTGTTTATTAGCGAAAACACACGAACACACAGAACATAAAGCATGTGTGCTCGTGTATTTTCCCTAATAAACCACTTGTGTGGTGGATCTGCTTGGTCCCCGGTGCCTATACTTGGATTATTGGTTTTGTTTTTGGGCACACTTACCACTTTTTTACAATATATACATATATATATATATATATATATATATATATATATACACACGTGTGTGTGTATGTATATATATATATATATATATATATATATATATATATACACATATATATATATATATATATATATATATGTATATATATATATATATGTGTGTGTGTTTGTATGTGTAGAGAGGGAGAGATTTTATATACACACATGCACATGTAATATATAAATTTATATATATATATATACATAAATGTACACGTATATAGATATAATGTAGATATAATATATGTGTGTTTATATTTATGTATAGTATAAATAAACAGTTTTAGATTCTATATCAACATTATTTCTGAAATAAGTTAATAACTGACTTCTCTTGTTAGTAAGCAGAACCTTATTTCAAAATCTTGAAAACTGGGCAGTGCATCAGTCACTTTTTTGTAGCACTAATATTTATTTTAAGTATTAGATTCCCCAATGTAGTGTTTAGTTCCACCACCAATGCATTCCATATATAGACTTTCAGATACAACTGTTTCATGCATTGTGCTATAGACCAGGCAGGGCTCACTTCTAGGTATCCTGTAAAAACAAAGTGTAGTGACAGATCCTAAACCTTTTCTGAATAGTTCAAGTTTTCTATCCCCATGATTACTTTCTATTAAGGAGAACTTTTACCTTTTCAGGTTCTTTTATGTGGTTGGTGAAAGACTACAAAACATGGTATTATATTAAATATTGGTCTGGATTGGTGAAATATAAAATGGTACAAGGACTTACTTTTCACTGTCTAGATGTACCCTTTATAATTCAATGGACTACCTAATATGCTTTACTAACTTTGTTAGAGATACACTGGTCAGAGTTTAAAATGTTGTCTACTATTGTCTATAGACATTAATGATGGTGTCACTTTTTATGACTAGGCCATTCATTTGGTAATAATTTACATCCTGTTTGCCATCTTTCATAAAGCTACATTTGCTTACATTAAAAGTGATGTAATTACTATTGCACTGGGTATGTCATTTCTGTAATCCATCTTAGAGAAGCTCAGCATCTTTGATTGACGTGACTATGTTGCCTAGTTTGCAGACCTCAGCATAGAAGGTTACCCATATCTCATTTCCCATTTTTATGTGTGAGATTTTTCTGGAACACCACTGGTAAACCCTTTTGGGATATATGACTAACTCCCTGCCTTCACTTGTTGCATTCTGATGCTTACCTAGTGTTTGACCTGTCGAACTACTCATAAATTGTTATTCAATGCTATTCATATGTCAATTCGTCCATTATGCTGGATATTGTCAAATGCCTTAGCAAAGTCAAGGCAAACAGTATACACTATCATCCCTTCATTAAATGCCGCAGTTACCTCTTTAAAGAGTGACAAATGATTCATAATGCAAGCTGTCCCCTTAACAAACCCATGCCATTCCATATCTAACAGAAGAAGATCTTCTGTGCTATTCAGGAGAAACTCCCATTACGACTCTCTAATAGTTTAGGTCTCATGTTTGAGAATTGGTACCCCTAAAGCTTGTCACCACAGGTCAGGAACAAATCCACATGCAAACACTAGATTTAACATGAATGACAGAGATTAGTCAGGTTTCCTTCATTCTGTGTAGGTAACCAAGTTTGTTGCCTGGTCAGATGGAATTTGAACTTTTTGTTTAATTGTACTTATGGTACCGATTATTATACTACTAGCTATATAAGAGATGTCTCCCATTGTCTCTGTAGCAGTCTTACATATTTCATTGCTTATTCTGAACTAGAATTTTTAACATTCATTTTTTCCCTTCAAGCACAATTGTTATAACCCATGGCTTGCTCAGTTGATTGAATATTGACAATATGTTTCAGTGACAATTTTTCCTTTCAGTCCTCTGATGTACTTAATCCTTAATTACTGCATTCATCGTTTGAGACATTGCTAAATTCATCGTTACAGATGAAAGATTTGATAAGAAAAGTAAGTAGTTTCTGTATTTTATTAAATTTAGACTTGTTTTCACAACTAGGGTCATTTTTAAATTCTAAGTAGGGCCTCTTTTTTGTTGTGTATGACATTATTTTTATGATTCCATTGAAAGTTGTTTTCTTGAATTTTACCCTATATTTCTGCCTTATTGGTATATGTTTACATAGACGTTAATAATACCATTGAATTCTCAATCATTTAGGAGAGCATCCAAGTGAGCTTTCATTTATTGCCTCATAATTTCCACTGGTAAAGTTTAGGAAGGATGATTTATTTATGAAAGAATTTGATTTAACTCTGAGGCTAAAGCTGATGGTATCGTGCACCCTATTAATCATAGAGTATAACCATGGATAGCAAGCAGAAAGATTCAAGGATTGTTAGTATGACACACACACACACACACACACACACACACACACACACACACACACACACACACACACACACACACACACACACACATCTAAATGCATGTGAGTGCACACTCATGTATAAATCAGCAACAGGAGCACTGTATCATGATACCTTTTTGTTTTCCTTACTGCCACAGGTTTTTAACTAGTGGATACTTAGTACTAATATGAAATCAAAAAGGGGATTGCTGAAAAGTATGTATAAGTGTTAGTCAAGTTTCACTGGTGCAGCAGATCACGCATTTACCTTTGCTGCTGGAAAACCAGAAAGATGTGGGCTTTATTCTCACTATAAATGACTGGATTGCTGATGCTGGAGTGCAGCATTAGGGGGCACTGTACTCCTGAGTGTGTGAAACATTGGTTGAGATGCTAAATTGAGGTCCCATTTGCTTGAGTTGGTGGTAGCTCTAGTGGATGTTAAAGATCCTATGGCATCCATGAAAAAGAGTAGGATAAGTTCCAGGGGCCTACTTCAGTTTGTTGAATGCTTAATTGAGAGACTCGCTATTCATCAAACCCTATTCAATGAAAGCTCAATTAAGCGAATAATTTCAGGAAAACTTTCCTGGTGAAAGGACGTGGTTGGCCGTTATCGGGTATTTGCCCTTTTCCCCACTCTAGTGCAATCTCGGAGTTGGTATATTTAGTTAGGGGGTATGGGGGTGAAGCCTCCACACACACATTGGGGTGGGGGCATAGCCCCCCACTTTGCAAACTTTTACATTTTGTTCTCTTTGTTATGGTTAGGAGCTGGCCCAGTGGTTATTTTGTCTGGGAAAGTTTTCGCTGAAATTGTCTTTCGTTTAATTGAGCTTTTGCTTAACTGGGCTCAATAAATAGCGATTCGCTCAATTAAGTGTTCGACAATATGATATAGCCCCAAGTTCCACAATGGCCTAGCCAAAAAAATACCACCTCTGACCTCCCCTAAAAAGAGGCTACTAGCTTAGCGTACATTTTTACTTTGTCATGCGCATCATTACTAGCAAGTTGCTTCTTCTGCTGTCAACCCTCCTCCACACACAAAAAAAATCAGCACCACCTAGAGGTGGCAAGGAATACTGCACACCTAAAGTCTCTGGAAAAGTGGGGCACACCTGCTTGACATAAGCAGTTTATTCAAACCTTGCCAGGATGCTGTAGTAAAAAGTGTGCAGCTCATAATACTAGTCTGTTTAAGATTGGTTGTAGGTGATGGGAAACTTAACCTTCCATTTACCTCTTTCTTCAAGGAGGCCATTCCACAAATCCTGAGCTATCTTAATCCATAGCAGTAACTGCAGAAAGAAAATTCTTTTATCAATTTCTCTGATAGAAGTACCTTTACCAAAGCTATTTTAAATGGAACTTGATTCCAGGTCATTCATCACATACTGTAAAAAGAGAATTCATCTGAGCACCTCCCTTTGTATACTTTATTGTTATTAACATATCATTTGTCATAGAGTCAATAGTGCATTTTTGGCAACAGGATGGAAGATGTATCATATATTTGTGCATAAAACTACATGTCAGTTAACACTCAGACGTATAACTACTGCCAGATTACAAAGTGCTGAGAAACTAGTTTGTCAAGTTTCTAAATAAATTCTTAAGCACTGAGCCTGGAGCATAGTTGCCTGTAAGTAAACATGTACGTACATATTAAGTTGTCTGAGCAACAAATAAAAACAAAGTAACACAACTGAGGAACACTAACATTCCCATTTTGTCTAGCCCACCACCCCATTAACTCTGGGAAGTTAATTTTAGTTGCTCATACTGCAGCCCAAACAAAGGAACATGGATTGCATATATCATGTGTGACTGTAAATAAACAACACAAGGGTAAAACAAAGATCATGAGAATATAAGCCAAGAATCAGGACTTCTGTTAATTAGAGAAGGTCATGGTATCAGTTAATTCTGATATCTGAGGAAACTATTATGGAATTTAGAAAATAAATGGTGCTGCTTATGTGTAGTCACACATAATGTATGTATTCCATGTTCCTTTGTGTGGGCTGCACCATGCTGCAAACACTCCCTATAACTCTCGTTGCTGCCTTGCTCTAAAGCAGCTCAGCTGGATGGGCCTCCATCATGACTTACAATACCAAGAGCTCCTACTCAGCTATAGCCTGATGTATAACCCAGACAACTACCTCACTCTAACAGACATCCTCCGAAACTGTGCTCTTAACAGACAACTCCGAAAGAGAAAGATCCATCCATCATTAAATCAAATAACGCAGACAATACAATGGGCAATTCACTATAGTCCTATACTGTATCTGATCCATGGACCCCCCCACTTAAGCTAATAACGAGTAAGCAAAACTTTAAAATGCAGTTAAAGGAACATGTCACTTCATCCTGGACATGTAAATGTTCATCCAACCCCGTAAATTCCAAGGCACAACTGCAGACTCCTAAGAAATCACATAATATTATTTTAACTCAATTATCTTCTGTTGACAGGAACTGAGTCAATGTACCAGTACAAAAGATAGAATGTGTCTAATATCCATCCATCCTCAACCCCTTTTCCATTTATGCACATGGGGTCAGAGTGTCACTTCAACAGTGATGATCATCTCGAGCCAAGGTGTACACTGCTGGGCGGCTGTCACAACTATATTTTAAATTACAAATTTGCACTTTTATGACACATTACTCATCTCCCTTGCTTAATCTCATATGTTTAGCTAAATCTTTTTCTTTAGTCTTTGTGGTTTACTTTTGCTTGATTCTACTAGTGAGTCTGCATTATGAAATAATGTCATGAAGCTAATATCTATTATTGTATTGTAATGTTTTATGGAACTTTTCTCCTAGGACCTCTGAAGAAAAAGGGTCATTGTGTCCATTGTGATTAACTGGTAATCAATTTAAAATAAATAAATAAATAAATAAATAAATAAATAAACACTGTAATACTTTTAGTGTGCAGGTTCTGTGCTTCTGGTACCACTATATACTTATTGGGTATGTTCTGATAGTAAGTACCATTTCATGGCTGTTGTTGCAAACCAGGACCTGATGTGGCGGGATATAAAATGTGATTTTGTAATGAAAAGCATCCTGCAGGCCAGGCACAGAATTACACCTGCTACTACCAAACTGAACCAATGGAATCCAGTTTGTTGTGGAATAAACAGACTTTTCGTAAGAGCTTTAGTACTGTCACACAGGAGGCAGTCTAAAAGAAACAGAGTTGGATGGAGATTGGCATTTTAGTATGAAACTGGTTGCCATAGATGGATGGCTGGGCAGGGGTTAGGAATGATCTATTCAGCAATAAGACAGTACCCCCACAGGGTCCTCAGGACTGAGTGTTAGGGCTGCAGTTATTAGCCTATCTGCCTTAGACATAACAAGGTGTGTGAAAACCAGTATAATACAGGTATCCAAGATACTCACAAGCACAGTATGTGTAACTCAAGAAAATTGTTATGAGGATATACTTGAAACAAAGCAACTTATCAACCTTACAATGCAAAGTTTCTCTAGTGATTTTTCTCCACTTTTTCCCTCATACTTGCATGGCTGATTACTATATATGGCTGGTGTGGCAGTAAATATATAAGACAAAAGTATATAAAAGACATAAAGGTGGCAGTTCATATCAGTGAATATATCTATAAAGCAGCTGCAGAAACCCACCATGAATGTCATATTAGACAGCACTATCTTCAGCTTTTCTTCCTGTTGAGAAACTGGTTACTGACTGTGTTTTCAGCCAATAACTAGTTAATTGGTAACTTTGGGCAATTATTTCCAAATAAGGTAAGGATTCCACTCCTAATTCTTCATAAACCCTGATGTTGACTTTCTCCTTCTAAATCTGACACTGAGGGTTTTTCTATTGTTTTGCATTTGACATGGTATATTTTTCTCATTGTTATATATTCAGTGAAGTGTTCTTTTTGTCTAAAAATCATGCCTTTGCCTCCAGAAGTAATAAATAAATATGCTTGTAGTAAAGAAATAACTTCCAAGGTTTTTCTAAATGTCAATTTTTGCTTCACAGACAAGCATTTGTAGAACAGAGTGTATATGTGAATGTCATGATATGTTTAATAGTAATTCTATCAGACTAAGATTTACAGCAAAAAAATTTAGCTTGGAGACAGACAAACTGAAGGAGAAAGTAACTAAACTGTTGTGAGAGGAGAGCTCCTCTACTTCAACATTAATCCTCAGCTATCACGGGAAGATAAGGATGGAATAAAAGGAGGAACATATGGAAATAGCAATGCTGTACCCTTCCAAGCTAATATTACTACAGTTAACATTCTCACTATAAGAGTTAAGAGAAGTCATTCACAACTAATTTACACATTTGTGATAGGTTTATACAATTCCAAATTAGTGAAATCTCCTGAATGAGACAGCATTTGTAACAAAACACACACACACACACACACACACACACACACACACACACACACGCGCGCACACACACACACACACACACACACACACACACACGCTATTTCCAGGAGCTAAGCCCCCGAGTGGCTGCACCTCCATATCCCTGCTACTTATACACACCAGTTCTGAGGTCACACTGTCACAAGAAAAGGGGAAATCCCCCAGTACAATGGTAATTTGACCTTCCAATTAACAGTCAGACAGTCACACTGTTGGAAACGCCTAGTGTTCTGGCTGAAGTGTGATTCTCAAACCATCTGGAAATATATCGCTGATTGATAAGTATATTTCTTGTCATTTTAACCTTTCAGAGTTCTGCATTGTCTTAATTTTGCCTGACTGAATTATTGTTTGCCTGACTGAATTATTTTATATATTTTCTGGCACTGTTTTATCTTTCTCATCTGTCCTGAAACTGCTTCCTCCCTATTCCTGAGGTGGAGTTTATAAAATGGGTCTAACAGTTTTTGTGTTATCTGATTGCTTCAAAGCTTGCTGATTTAAAAATAATTTCTGTTTGTAAATTCTTGATACACTGTTGGAAATTTCTGGTGTTCTGGCTGAAGTGTGATTCTCAAACAATCTGGAAATATATCACTGATTGATAAGTATATTTCTTGGCATTTTAACCTTTCAGAGTTCTGCATTGTCTTAATTTTGCCTGACTGAATTATTGTTTGCCTCACTGAATTATTTTATATATTTTCTGGCATGATTTATGTTTCTCATCTGTCCTGAAACCGTTTTTCCCCTCCCTCCCACCGTATTCTTGTAATGTTGTTATAGTTGGTGGCTTTGCAGTTGCCCGCCCCTACTATAAATTTAATCTGGGACACCCCTCCCAGTCTGGTGTTCACTCTACTTAATACAGAGAGAACATTTAAGAAGGCCAACCCACTTAGGTTCTTTACCTTGAATTTTTCTTCTGCTCCTCTGTCTTCTCTCCTTGAACTTTACTAAAAGAAAATGCAGTTTATTTTGCTTTTACCTCTTCTTAAAAGTACTCAATCGTATTTATTATGCTGCATTTATTACTGCTTGGTAGCCTGATTAAATTGTAACTGTTATTCTAAGCCTTTGGGTTTAAGCACTTGGGCTTCAGGCCAGTTATTTTACATTAAGAAGGTTTGTGGTCTGCACTCTTGTGGGAGGAGAGCTTAGATTCTACCCTTCTGAGCTGGGAATTTCTGGTTAAAGGATTATTGTGCCTGCTTATTTGAACTGTTTCTTTCTGAAATTGGTGTGCCTTGTTTGCTGTAGCATGCACTAGATTCAGGCATGCTGAATCTAGTTTTGTTTGTATAACTTGAGCATTAATCCAGGCCATCTTTTTGGAGAAGGTTTCCCTGCACCCTAGTGGCAGGAGTGTGCAGTTAGAACTTGTCTGATTGAAGACTGCTAGAACAGGGCTCAGTTTTGAGCTTTTTTACTTGTTAATTCGGTAATTTGTTTAAATCAGTTTGCTCGTTTTCTGTTGTTATATAAAAAACATTGCACTTTATTCATCTGCTTTTACTGTATTTGTGTTTCTTCCTACTTTATTGCATTTATTTTGCTGCATTTATTACTGCTTGTTAGTAGCCTGATTAAATTGTAACTGTTATTCTAAGCCTTTGGTTGAAGCACTTGGGGTTCAGACCAGTTGTTTTACATTAAGAAGGTTTGTGGTGTGCACTGTTGTGGCAAGACAGGTAGATTACATATTTCTAAGTTGGGAGTTGCTGATTGAAGGCCTAGTGTCTGTTATTCTAAAAGTGTATTAGTTCTGGTTTAAGCACTTGGGCTTTGGGCCAGTTATTTTACGTTAAGAAGGTATGGTCTGCACTCTTGCGGGAGGAGGGGGTAGATTCTGCCCTTCTGAGCTGGGAGTTTCTGGTTAAAGGCTTATTGTGCCTGCTTATTTGAACTGTTTCGTTCTGAAACTGGTACGCCTTGTTTGCTGCAGCATAGATTAAATCCAGACCTGCTGAATCTAGCTTTGTTTGTATAACTTGAGCACTAATCCAGACTATCTTTTTTTGAAGAAGGTTCCCCTGCACTCTAGTGGCAGGTGTGTGCAGTTAGAACTTGTCTGATCGAATACAGCTGGAACGGGGCTCAGTTTTTAGCTTTTTATTGGTTAATTTGTTTAACTCAGTTTGCTCATTTGCTAATGTTATATTTTAAAAAAATACACTTTATACATCGCCGCTTAGCTAGGGTTAAACTATTCCCGGCGCCATAAAGTCTGCTCTTCAAATTTTCCCTTAGAACTAGCCAGTTTTTTTAGTTTTGGCACTCAAATCTGTTTCTTTGAGCTCAGCACTTATTCAGAACTCATTGTAAGCACTAAATAAGCTACAAATTACTACAGCACTCAACTTTACTCACTTGTCTAGAGGAATACAGTTTTAGTACTTAATAAATAAGCACCTATCCAGGCATGTCTAAGGGTCAGCTCCCGGCATTTTCTCCTGTCTACCTGACGAATCTGGGCATCTTGGGGCAATGCAGCAATTCCCTCATGTACACAGACAACCCTTTTCTCCTACCACCCAATACTACAACCTTTGAGAGATGCACTTATATAGCCAGACTGGAAGCAAAGCTCTCTTCACCCAAGACTGGACTAGACAGTCAAGAGGAGAAGGTAAACACTTGCACCACACCACACTCATCACATAGTCCCTCAAAACCTACACCACCAAAATACACACATAAGAACACAAAATGCACACTTACATTCACAGAGGCTCTCAATAAAAATCTGCTCAAGAAACAGAGACCTCCAAAGCAGGAATGCAAGCAACTTCTACCCCCCAACACAACTCAAATGACACATAGCCCACAAACTCAGTGTGGCACTCAACCACAGCCCATAAGACATAACAACGTACCCAACACTCTAGTCATAGGTGACTCTATAGTCAGGCACACTGATGTTCCACTGTCTGCTGCCTGTCGGGTGCCAGGATCAGCCACATAACCCATGCACTCAGGTCACTCCACAACAAGTACAAATAGGACTCTGTCATTGTCCATGTTGGTGTGAATGACCTGAGATGTACATTCGTGGACTACATGAAAAGAGACATGGAGGAGCTCTCCAATCTTGTAGCCTAGGCAGGTATGACCCTAGCCATGAGTAGCATCCTGCCATCACCCAGAATGATACCACAGTACAGGGACAAAATGATCGACTTCAACAATTGTCTAAGCTTCTGGTGTCATTCTAAGGGGATCCAGTATCTGTCTGCCTGGGATGACATGATCGACAGACCATGATGCTTTGTCAGAGATGGCATGCACCTGTCACCCTTGGGATTCCAGTTACTGGCTAAGGCTCTTACCACCCCTATAGTGCCTTTTTTAGGCAAGGTTCAAATGACAAATTCGCCACTGTTACAGGTACAAGCAAGCAAGCAAAATCTGAGGGTAATGCTACTCAATGCTAGAAGTCTAAACCTCAAAATGCATTCACTCAAGGCACTCCTTAAAATGGAGAACATCAACATCTATGCAGTGACAGAGACCTGGTTCAAGGCTCCAGAGAGCACCCCTGCATTACCAGGTTATAATTCATACTACACCTGTCGGCCACCTAACCTGGACCAAAACACTAAAGGTGGAGGCGTGTCCATATTCATTAAGGATATCCAAATCTCCAGGCTAGTTGCTCAGCATAATGCATCCAAGATTATCCAAGTGCAACTAACTCTGGGCAAGACCACAATCCAAATTGTAACTTGCTATAGATCCCCCACCATGCCCTAGGATTCCCACTTCTCATTTCTTGATACAGTGGAAAATATTAGGGTACAACCCAACACCCTAATAATGGGCCATTTCAACTACCCCACCATTAACTGGGAAAACTACTCTTGTACCAACACTTTTGCTCAACATTTTCTGGAATTCATAAATTCCAATGCCTTGGATCAACTTATCCACACCCCCATTAAGGGCAGCAATATCCTAGACCTGGTCATTACCAACATGAGCGACCAGTGTTCCACACCAGAGGTCAATTCCTTGTTGGTCAGATCAGACCACAAACTAATCAGCCTAGACATCCACATCCCACCCCCACCCCCATTAGGGAAACCACCATAAAAAATTTCTCCAAAACCAACTTCACGCTTCTTAAGACAGAAGTGGAAAACGTCACGATACCCATGCTGACGGACAATAGAGGTATGACTGCTGAATCCTGTACAATTGCACTTTATAAGCACTTACACGAGTGCATGGATCATGCAATCCCTAACAGAACCAAGATGCTATCTTCCAAAAAAAGGAAGCCAGTCTGGTGGTCCCCTGCTATAAACAAACTCTACAACAGAAGAAAGAAACTGTTACCAAAAAGAGTAAAATCCCATGATTGTAGTAACTCCCTGGTCAGCCTCAGTAAGAAGCTGAGATCCCTCATAAAATCCTCCAAATCTAGTTACGAAAACAAAATCGCCACTGATTCTAAAGACAACCACAAAGCATTCTATAGCTATGTCAAGAATCTCAATGGCAATGCTCAGATCTGCTCTGAGTTACAGCACAATGGCATTAAATATACAGAACCAACTGATATTGCCAACATCCTGGCAGAGAGGTTCAGTGCTAACTTTACCCCCTCTCGCCCCTTAATGGGTCCATCTCTATACCGGAAGTATGTAAAGTTCATGTAATCACAGCTGCACAGGTAAAACCACACTCTCCCAAGCCAAGAATACAGCATCCATGGGACCTGACATCTGTGCAAAGACTCTGCACAAATAAGCAATCTGTCTAAATATGGAAAATGTGGGTACCTTGCAGAAGCTTGGCACTTTGTAAACACTCTTGGTGCTGTTGATAGTCTTAAGGGGGCAATGCAGAGAATTTATAATGTGACTCAGATACACAAACTCTTAGGAATCTCCCTCAATTTGTATGCTATTGGAATGTGATGATAATCATCTTTGCGGTTTAAGGTAACTATAACACAGTGGTTTGGGAGAAGAGCTAACACTGATTGGAAGGCCAACATCTTGAATTTGGGAAGTTTCAATATAAATTGAGGAAAGAGAGATCCAAAACTGATCGACACAAGTGCCCCCTTTTTCAGGACCAGAAACATTCAGGAATAAAACCCTCTTTCTAAGTGTTCTGCAGGAACACATTCTATGACACCTGCTTCTAATGTGTTGGATTACCTAAGGAAACAAATCTGTTTGGTTTGGAGGGTGGGGGGAATCCCTCTGAAAGGAGTAAGAAAATCTATATTTCAGACAGATGGGTTTTAAAGGTGAATTAGGAGGGTTTCAGTTGGCAATATATAGATTCTCTTACTCCTTTTAGGAGGATTCCCCTCATCTGAGGAAACAACTCTGGTTTGGAGGGTGAAGGGGAATACCCCTGAAGGGAAGAAGAGAATCTGTAAATTGCCAACTATAACCATCCTGATTCACCTTTAAAACCCATCTGTCTGAAATTATCTGACAGCAGGCCGGACCACTGAGGGACAGTTGATTTGAAAGTGGAAGGGTGTTACATAGGTAGGAAGAGGGAGAAAGGTGACCCACATCTCTAGCATAGTTATTCTGAAACTAGTGTCTGAGCCCTTTTTGGGAAAGTCCCTTTCTTGGGTTTGGGATTGTTACCCTCCTGCCATTCTTCTTGGGTGCCTGGTTGTTATTAGGCTGACGTCTCTGCGTAGTCTGTCCTTTGAACGGGGTAGAGTACTTTGCAGTTGCTCCTTTTCTTGTTCCTTGAGATTCCCCTTATTCTGCAGTACTTTATCCTTGGTCAGTCTCTTTAAAAAAATCATCGTACTTTTATCCATATCTCTTCTGTCTTATTTCTATTATATTCTTAAACTCCATTTTCATTTTATCCCATTCACTAGCTATCCATTCTGAAGAAATATCTTCCCTAATATCTCTTGCACAATTTCAGCTACCCATTCCTTCAATTCCTCTCTGTTCAACAGATAAATAGGAAAGTGTCACTCTTTCTTTTTACTTCATTACCCTGCATCATTATTTAGCTTTTATTGGTGCATCATCTGAAATAGTTATTAAGTATGTTTCATTAAATTTGTATTCCACTGAAATATAATTTCTATCCAGTCCGACCCAGTTATTATACCTTGGGGATTAATATGTAAATGATGTCTGGTGTCCTCCTACTGAATCCACATCTTCCATACCAAATATTCCCATAGATTTCTTCAGAGATCTGACCTTTGTTGTTATATTTCCCTTCTAGTTCCCCCTGATACAGCCTCACTATTGCACATCAGTTTTCAGTCCCACCTATAAATAATATTCTCTGATAAAAACTTACATTTTTTCCTAAAATTTTCTTAAGCTACATAATAACAGTTTTAAGTGGGATATAAATTCATTCCAGAATAATCCTCCTGCCAATTGCCATTGGCCCCTTACTACCATAAGTCTACCATTATTGTCTTGTTTTTCTTCTTATATCAGTATTTGAGTCCTTGTAGCAATCAGAATTATTACTCCCATTTTCCGTTGTCTCTGATATTTTGCTGAATGTCCACTCTGAAATTATTTTTTTGTCAAATTCACATGCTCATTTCAGTCCAATTGTGTCTTCTGCAACATCACTATCTGCACCCAACACTTCTTGATATTATTCAATACTCTTTATTTTTTTCATGCCTTTAATGTCATTTTCATTCCATGATAATATGGACAGAGTAGCCATTATGATATAAAGCTATTACTCACATCTATTATACATGACAATTCTTTTGAATGTATATTTACAACTTTTAGCTTAGACATATGCACACATTAATATTTAGCAGTCTGATCTCTTATGTAATTGTTTCTTTTCATTTCTGTTTGAACCCATGTCACGTTTTTCAAAATAGTTGGCTTCAATGAAAACACTAACTAAATACATAAATGCTCACTTCCCATCCCCTTTCAACTTAGTGCAAACAGACACAAAATTACATACATTATCACTAAATAAAGTTTATCCCTCAGATAAGGGCAGTTGTACCAAATTGACAACTGTACTCACAGGCATCACTTAATCTAAAATTAAGGTTGCTCATGCTAAAGTGCATGCTACAACATGTGGTACAACTTACACTAATTGCTATCTGTTTTTTTATCTCTGTTCCCTCCAAGATGAGAAAAGCAGCTTGCATGCTTTCAGGAAACATTATATTTTAACCCTAAGAAAAATGACTCTGGCTATCTTTAAGTAAATGAACACTTGCAGTGTTATACTAATACATTAAAGTAATAAGGCAGCTGGGGATGTACTACTTGTATAACTTATTCACTTCCCACAGTTTCAAATTTCATTTAGTTTTCACTGAACTGCTTGTCAATGTACCTTTAAATGTCAGTTACTCTGTACCTTGTACAATTCACTCATCAGACAATGTTAAGACCTCTCACAGTTAATTGCTTGTACATGCACACTTTTTATCTCTAAGTCAGTAATGAAGAGCAAACAGCTATTGACTTTGCAGATTCATGAAAGATTCTTCATAAATTTTACCCACAACAAACTGTTTAGCTCTCTCATTATTAAATGTTTTCACCTGTAGACTTCATGTCTCCCAGTGAAAGCCATTGGTAAAGGAAAAATAACTATTGACTTTGCAAATGCAAAAGAGAACTGCAATTCCCCATAACTTTAATAATTTTATCTTATTTTTCAAGCTTATTTTCTTAAAAGTGTCTATAGCTCAAATTTAGGACACAAATCTATATTTACCTGTATGAAGCCAGCACAATGCTCTTAATTCAACATATAATGTGATCATTAAAGTTTTACTCCCCCACACCAGTAACTCAGTATCACTACACTGTATTAACTGACTTGCTTCTGTCCAGCCTTTCTTACCTTTTTACTTCTAAAGGCTGAATATCTTACAACTAAGAAAAAAAGTTATTTTTTGCTTTAATATCATAACATGTAAAGCAGTCACTGATAAGACCCACCCCACTAACATCACATTTAAAATATCCCTAACTTCAAAGTATACAAAACATATTTACAATATAATACACATTTTATATCATGAAATGTTTATACAAATATTAGTAAGAACAAAAACTGTTATAACTTAATGTTACTTCTTCGTTTTCATCAGTGCCTATCTAAACATTAATGATATAAAGTGAGGTATGTGCTTTATAGTTTACCTACTGGTTTAACACAGTCAATAAAATTCCAGCCTATATGAACCACTTTTTTTTGCAAAGTCACATTTCATGTGTCTATTCCTATACCTGATGTTTTATAAACTTTGATTTATTCATGAATTTTACAGTGTTGCCGGTCTTCTTTCTGATCCTCTCCATCTCCCAACAACCAGTCTCTGATTCACATACAAGGTACTCTGGAAACTTCTATGCTTTTTTTTATGTCATTGGAACAATGCAAAAGGTTTCATTGGCAAAGACTATCTCTGGGCTGTGTTATTGTTAGAAGAATGCAAAGTAGAGTCCCTTTCTGTCTGTTGACTCAGCTGTTGCTGGCTAAACTTTTTTATTTCCTTCGCAGCCCATTCTGCATTCTCATAATGTTTTTGATCCCATAGGAAAAGTATTCTGAAAAGAGCTGGATACAGCAGCTTGAATCTCACACCCACTTCTTGGCATTCACAAATTTTTGGGATAAATTTGTTTTTCATCTCTTCTTCCTTGTGAATAGCGAATAATTATTTTTCCACAAACCCTCTGCTGTCTCTAATTTTTAATACTCTTCCTTTCTTCCACAATTTTGTCAGGAGCAACACTTTCTGTTGGTATGATTGCATCTTTACTAATACTGGTCTTGGCTGCTTTCTCACGGCTAGATTTGGAGCATACACATTATATGTCCTCTCAGTTAGAAAAGCCTTCTGAGGAACACCAGTCCATTTGCTTATCTGTACTTTTGTAAAATTAATGTTGTCTGTTTCTTCTGATTTCTCTGGTACATCAGAAAATATCAGGTTTTCTCTGATTTCTCTGTGTTTTTAGTGTACCGTTTTTTGAAACAGCTTTTCTTAAGAAGCCTTATATTTAGGCAACACTTTCTTTTCATTTCAGCCTTTGATTTTTGCAGTTTTATCAGTTCATCTAAATAGCTCATTAAAGCTTATATTTTTCAAGGTTTTATTTATTTGACTTTGTATATTCCTTCAATGATTCACTTATTTTAAATACCTCTGAGTGTATTTAATTATTTTTTTCTGTAAATACAATCTCCTATACCAAAGCTAAAACCTGAACTTTTTTTCTGAACAATGAATCTTCACAGCAAGAGTTTTTTTTCCCTTCTCCTTTTCTGGATGATTTTCTCTTACTTTATCAAAATGTCTTCTTTGCTAGCATCCCGGCTATGCAGTTACTAGCAAGTTACCAACTTTTACCCAGACTGATAAATTGTATTGTTTTTTCTCCATTTCAGTTTTCACACCAGGAAAGCTGTAATCAATCAGGTGATCACTCTGTAGCCATCTTGAAAGTCAAGGTCCTTGCTGGTAAATGTTCTATAAAACTCCATCTGAAATGACCTATGCACTTGCCATGCAGCAGTTTGTGAGCAGTGCATATATGTTTTTGCCATAAAGTAGGAAGATGCTTGTCTTTATAGTTTGCATATTCAGCCACCACTGACATCATGTCCCATCCGTATTACATTAATCCCTCCTTCCTAGAGCTATCAGGTATTTTATTTCAGCATAAAAGGCATGTCTTTTCACTGGTTAGGTGTCACCTCTGCAGATGGGACAGCCTTTTGGATGACTGGCTATGGGCACCTCATGACCAGGGAGGGTAATGGATATGCAGTGTTACCATACCATGACCAGCTAGTTAATTGGTAATAGAGTATTATCTTTCACAGCATGTTGAGTGATATCTCTAGTGGCCAAATGAAATGAACATGTTGACAAGAGGCACACCCTGACTCTGTGAGGATACATCTCTCTAACACCTCACCCAACAACTTGAGCTTCCTAATACCATGCCTGTGATCCCTGCTCTCCATTGGAAATCATGACATTGAGGCACACTCCCACCTCCCACCATCCCTGCGAGAAGTGAGGAGGCTTTATGCCTCATGATTCCTCTCCCACCTGATGTCAGCTTCTCCATTATCTGAGCCACTATTTGAAAACTATGCTGTCTATGTTGCAATCAGGTCTTCTTCCTTCTATGGCACAGAGTTGACCTTTGAAGATGCACTGAGCATTATCTTGATGGCATGCATGCAATGAGGGAGCCAGAAGAATGTAAGACCTTGTCATAAGTGACTTTCAGCTTGCTGCCATGTCCTGTAAAGATGTTCTGATGACAGCACTATCACAGAGTCTGATAAGAATGAGTAATGATATGGAAAGGTGTTTTTGGATGCGACAGGATTTCAGCCTACAAAACCTCTCCAGATACCTGCTTATATTGCTACGTGCTGCTTAGAAATGGTGAGTGAAAGACACATCTGATACAGACAGACAGTGAGATGGTTTATTATAAGGACTACATGAGTGATGGATTCTTCCATACTGATGATCTTTAGCAGCTTAAAGTACTCAGGTGAAAGGGCATTAGCATAGAATAGAGCCATTTTCCTGTATTTATGTATTCTGTATTTTCTACCTCTTTTCCAGCTAGTGGTAAGGCTTAGAAAGCCCAAGCATGGAGATGGCTCCATTTATCTGCTTGGAGAATAAAGCCTTTTCTTTGTACTAGATGAGTCCTGCTGGACCACATCGATCCCATATCTCACTGAAGGAGATGGTGAAGATTAAGGATTCCAGTACACAGCCTTGTGACACCCTTACCTTTACTTTGCTTGACTTGATTTCCCCTACCAGTATATCATATCCAAGATGTCAAGTCATCTCGCCATCAATGTAGGCTGTCTGTCTTCTTTGAGTATGTATACAATAATAATGCATTATCATCTATGACTACATAGAGGCCTTACTCTGGGCTTTCTTCCAGTCTTAGGTGCTGTTGTTCATAAGTAAAAGGTATCTCTCATGCCACAGCTTACAGAACTTTTACTGCCATGTAATGTTCAGAACAGTTTGAAAAACTGACATACATCAAAATGTGGCATACAGTTGAGTGAACAGTGTGCAAATTCAGTTTACTGTATGGGGATGGAAGGGCTGTTGGCCAAAATATTTGAAGTCTGCAGAATCTGAAACTAATGCAAAACCAGCTTTTACAATTTTTCTCTGATATGCAGTAGTATTAGAGCTGATTATATTAAGGGATGTCAGTGTGGGATTCACAGACCACACATGGTAGGTGTCTAAGAGGATTGCCCCTAGAGAAAATGCTCTACCTGATTATGTTTTGCCATTACAAGCCAAACTATATTCATTTGATTTTGTTTTTCAAATTATCTCACTGCAAATCACATTGTGAAACATCAAACCAGCAAAATACCAAATACAGACTAATACTTGCTATATTTTTCCTGTCTGTGTGGGATGACTATAGAACCTTTGATGTTACCAGAACTGCAGCCATACATGTTCATTATTAACTTTTGCCTATGTACTTTACAAGTCACAGTTAAATACTGACATTTATTTTGGTATAAGCCATAGGAAAATAATGTAAGTCATTTATTTCAAAGTAACTTTAATGAATCACTTTTAGTGCATGTGAGTACATTGCTCATACTTTAGCAGTTCAGACAATACAGAAAATACTTTGACGTTTTAATGTCCTGCTCCTTGGGGTGTCTCTGTTTATCAAATCTGAATGTAGTTAAGTGGCACATGGAAAGTCTCTATACTGAATTACTTTCAGACAAACATTGTTGGTAGAAATAAATGCCCATTTTCAAAGTAATATACTCACTCTAATGTTCTGTGAAACTTGTTAGTAAGTTCTGTTAGTAAGGCAGGCATGGTAACAATGTCCCTTACATGGGCAGTGGGGAAAAGACCCTGTATCATTTCTGTTTAACTAAATAACTTTAATGAACCATATCTTGCCAAAAATCATTTGACTGCAGCCATATCTTAACCTCCATTTAGTATATTATGAAAAATTAAACAACCTATAACCAGTTGAATAACTATTCAGAACTCTTTTCCAAGTGTTTATAAGTTGTTGAATCTGCTACACTCCCAAGGTCTCATCACACATTCGGCATTAAGTAGACTGCCGTTTATGTGGTAGTTCATGGGTACAGAGTTTTTACCAAAGGGGATGACAATACACTTTTTGGCATTGAGCTTGAGGCCATGCCTCTGACACCAGGTATCTGTCTAAGTGAGGTCCTTCTGTAGGATGTCCACATCATTTGGGGACTTGACTATGGCTCCTAGTTTGCAGTCATCTGTGAACTTCATTAGCCAGAGGCCTTCTGTGTTAGCTTGTACTTCAGAAAAGTAGATACCAAACAGGAGAAGTCCCAGGACAGAACCCTGTGGTACTCCACTTGTCACTGGTCTGAAGTCAGATTTGGAGTCTGCAACTTTTACAGTGTGGGTTCTGTCAGTGAGCCAGTTGGCAACCCATCTTGTGTCGTAGGGATTTATACCTAGTTTAGTGAGTTTAGCTATAATTCCAGAATGGTGGATGGTGTTGAAAGCCTTAGCGAGGTCAAGATAGACTGTGTGAACCACCTTACTTTCGTCTACGGCTTTGGTGACTGCCTCAAAGAAGTCGATCAGATTCAGAAGGCATGATCTGCCTTTCACAAACCCGAACTGGGTGGGGTCCAGAGTTTGGAGGTTACCAATGTCTTTGTTTATGAGTGCCATGATGATATGTTCCATGGCCTTGCAGACCAGGCTCGTCAGGCTAATAGGGCGATAGTTCCCAGGAGTAGTGGTGGCTCCCCCTTTGTGGAGTGGGATAACTGTTGCTGTGCACCATTCAGTGGGCTCAAAGCCTGATGTGAGACTATGATTGAACATGGTGCTTAGGTGGGGAGCCAGTTTGTTCTGAAGTTCGTGTGAAAAGCAGCCTGGGATGTTATCCAGTCCCATAGATGTTGTGTTTTTGGTTTTAGAGAGTGCAGCTTTTACCTGCAGAGATGTGATTACAGGGACTCTGCATTCTTCCTGTATAGATATGGGCCCTTTAGGGGGTGACAGAGGGGTAAAGTTAGCACTGAACCTATCTGCCAGGATGTTGGTAATATCAGTTGGTTCTGTAATTTGTGTGCCGTTGTGCTGTAACTCAGAGCAGATCTGAGTGTTGCCACTGAGATTCTTGACATAGCTATAGAATACTTTGTGGTTGCCCTTAGAATCAGTGGTGATTTTGTTTTCATAGCTAGCTTTGGAGGATCTTATAAGGGATCTCAGCTTCTTACTGAGGCTGTCCAGAGAGCTCCTCCACTCATGGGATTTTACTCTCTTTTGCAACAGTTTCTTCCTTCTGTTGTAGAGTTTGTTTATGGCAGGGGACCACCAGATTGGCTTCCTTTTTTTGGAGGATGGCGTCTTGGTTCTGTTTGGGATAGCATGATCCATGCACTCGTATAAGTGCTTATAGAGTGCATTTGTGTAGGATTCAGTAATCGTAACTGTATTGTTCATCTGCATGGGTATCATGAAGTTCGCCACCTCTGTCTTAAGAAGCATGAAGTTGGCTTTGGAGAAATTTTTTACCGTGGTTTCCTTAATGGTGGGTGGGGGCGGGATGCGGATATTTAGGGTGTTTAGCTTATGGTCGGATCTGACCAATGAGGAGTTGACTTCAGGTGTGGAACACCGGTCAGTCATGTTGGTAAAGACTAGGTCTAGGATATTGTTGCCCTGGTGGGGGTGTGGATAAGTTGATCCAGAGCATTGGAATTTATGAATTCCAGAAAGCATTGAGTAAAGGAATTGGTACATGAGTAGTTTTCACAGTTAATGGTGGGGTAGTTGAAATCGCCCATTATTAGGGTGTTTGGTTGAACCCTAATATTTTCCAGTATATCAAGAATAGAGGGGTGGGAATCCTGGGGCATGGTGGGGAATCTGTAGCAAGCTACAATTTGGATTGCAGTTTTTCCCAGAGTTAGTTGCACTTGGATAACCTCGGATGCATTATGCTGCACAACAAGCCTGGAGGTGTGGATATCCTTAATGAATATGGACACACCTCCGCCTTTGGTGTTCTGGTCCAGGTTAGATGGCCGAAAAGTGTGGTATGAGTTATAGCCTTGTAATTCAGGGGTGCTGTCTAGAGCCTTGAATCAGGTCTCAGTCACTGCACAGATATCGATGTTCTCCATTTTAAGGAGTTCCTTGAGTGAGATTTAGACTTCTAGCATTGAGTAGCATTACCCTCAATTTTTTCTTGACTGTTCCTGTTACAGTGGTGAATTTGTCATTTGAACCTTGTCTAAAAAAGGCACTATAGGGACAGCAAGAGCCTTAGCCAGTATCTGGAATCCCAGGGGCGATAGGTGCAGGCCATCCCTGGCAAAGCATCGTGGTCTATCGACCATGTCGTCCTAGGCAGACAGATACTGGACCCCCTTAGAATGACACCAGAAGCTTAGCCAATTGTTGAAGTCAATAATTTTGTCCTTGTACTGCGGTATCATTATGGGCGATGGCAGGATGCTACTCAGGGCTAGGGTCATACCTGCCTGGGCTACAAGATCAGAGAACTCTTCTATGTCTCTTTTCATGTAGTCCAGGGAGGTATGTCTCGGGTCATTCACACCAACATGGACAATGACAGAGTCATATTTGTACTTATTGTGGAGTGACCTGAGTGCGTGGGTTATGTGAAGTATCTTTAATTAATTTGTATGTTTTATTGAACGTGTTTTTTTATTAGTTCATTTGGTCAGATGATGTTTTCCAGTTGGTATTTATATGTGACTTAATGGATGTGTTAATTATTCTGAAGATGTCAATTGATACAGTCTGATGAAAGTGCTAAATAAACTGTGTTTGAGTTCTGAGGAGGTTTTCTTTTGGTTCTGTTTTTTTTTGGATTTGTACTTGTTCCTGCTTCTTGTTTTTTTCATGGGGTTCAACATTGCGGGCGTTCGGCTTCCGGACTTCGACTGAAGTGGGTTCGACCGAACCCACTTTAACCTTACCATAGTAACACACACACACACACACACACACACACACACACACACACACACACACACACACTCACATGGATAGACATTCATATACCTTCTCAAACAGACATGCAGCAGGTCTTATGTGCTGCTCACTTTAACCTGCTTTGAATACTTCCGTTGAAATATATAAGTGCACACACACACACACTGAAAAATTCTGACATACAAATATAGATTTTCTGCACTACTTTATACTATGGGCTGTGTAAGGGGTTTCAGTAGCATAGGCCCCACCCAATGACTGCTACTTGTAAGAGGTGTGTATACTATGGAAATCACACTGATCTATCCTGTGTAGCATACAAGCTGAGAATAAATCCCAGACATAATTGTAAATATGCATAACCTGAGCAACATTTACAAGAGATGTTTAATTGCTGACGTAATAATATTTAAAAAAATGTTCTAATGACAAAATTTGTTTAAACCATAAATCAAAATTTCTATGCAAAGAAAGGTTATGTTTGTAAAATACTAGCTCTTGCTGAGGAAAACATAATTGAGTAAATATATCCATTAAGTAACACTAGGCAGTTAAATTTTTTCCCAGTGCTGGGTAATACTTTTTTAATGATAGTCAAAATATTGTGAAATAGAAGGCATTTAAGGTATAAGTTCAGGAGGTGGAGTTACATACAGTTTCATAGAGTCAGTATTGATTATTTCAAAATCATAAATAAGCGAGCAATCAGGATGGTTATACAGACTAAGAAATTGTCTCCCAAAGAACTCTGAGAAGTTATTATATGTCTAGATGTATATAGAACAGATTGAAATCTTGTTAAATGGCTTATGTAGGTATGTAGTTTATGAAAAAGGCTTCATGCAGTAAACATACTGAGTAGGCAGAATGGAAGATAAATACATACATTGTAGTATATAAACTTACTAAGACACTAAAGAAAACCAAACAACAAAGACCATTGTTATACTGTGTAAGTACTGGAAAACAATCATTAGCTTTCAATAAAGAGAAATATCAGAGACAACTGAAGAAAAACTGAAAAGTGGTTCTCTCCCAATAACAGAATTGTAGAATGCATTGTTTAACTACTTAAAGGCTCACTTTAGTACCTATAGCATTACTAGATAGTGAAATGAGCTATTAAAACTGTAGAACATGTATGGGCAAAAAATATTTATTATATATAGTACGTATTACATTATATCCGTATAGTGGGTCTACTTCAAAAGATTGAAATTTCACAACATTGAACCTCTGATCAGTGAAGACCAGATGATCGAAGTTGTGAAATATCAAAAATAAGAAAAAAAAATCTAACAGGTGAAAACGTCTTCTTTCATGTTTTTTCAGGGGGCACCCCCACAACCCCTGCTACTTAAATATGCCAACTCTGAGATCACACTATAGTGAAGACAAAGGTAAATTTCCCATTCTGCACTGTACTGTGATCTCCATTCACAATGTTTGATGTTTTACAACGTCGATCATCTGGTCTTCAATGATTAGAGATTCAATGCTGTGAAATTTCGATCCTTCAAAGTAGACCCACATATAGCATATACAGTTATATATACTACAGATCTGGACATACATAGGATCCCATATTAGACAAGCTTGATTTGACAAATTTTAACTACAGTAGTGGAAAATTTATAAGAGACTCTGCCTTTAAAGGGTTAATTATTCTTTGTGAATTCTATCTAGCTGTTTAATTATATAATTTAATGTAAACAAATAAATATAATAAAATAAATAAAATTGATCAACTGATGAGACACAAAATAAGAATTTAGTACCACGTATCAGATCATGCCTCCAGCAGAAAAAAGAGCACTGTGTTTAGGAAACATCTTTCTTAGTACGCCTATAAGGCAGGATAGTTATTGTCCTGTATGCAGTAAAGGGAAATTATATAAGGAGGTTTTATTGAAGTGTAATCTGTTAAATCCATCAGTTGGTCTTCACTCAAAATCTTAACCCTTGACGAAGCTGTTAACAAATTCAACAATATAGTAACCAATACTTTAAATACTGTCACCCCTAGCAGAAATAAATGAGTCAAAATACACAAACCCCTGGCTTCCTCATTTTACAAGAATTCCCATGCAAAAACATGACAAAACATGGAAAAAATGGCAAAAAGATGAAACTCCTCAAACCTAACATTTATACAAAGAGTTGCACAACTTTGCTAAGAAGCAATTTATCTAGCCCAATAAAAATATTACTCTGACCTCTGGCTTACAAGATAATCATAAAAAATCAAAATAAATTGTGGAGCTCAATTAAGGAAATTGTTCAACCTTGCTCTCCATCCTTACCAAACACCTATTTGGACTTATCCTCCTCAGAAACAACTACCAAATTTAACACTTTCTTATTGACATCATAACCTGTCTTATCTGCAACCATTTAATCTACCTCAAAACTCTATTAGTCTTGTCATCCATGCTTTCACTCTCCAAACTGTCTACAGATCACATGGTCAACAATTACCATAGAAACCTAAACGCTATTCTCCTTCTGCTGGTGATCTCCCTGCTATGTACCTCAAGCTTACTGCAGACTCTATAGCATACCCAGCCTGCATTCATATTAACAGATCTATGCAAGACTCCCATGTCTGTGCCCGGTGGAAAAAATTCTTCATTATTCCCCTCATAAAAGAGATAACTCCTCTGAAATCTCTAGTTTTAGGTCAATTGCCATCTTTTTCCCCCTTTGTAAGATCCTGGAAAAGTGTATTCATGAGCCACTCCTTCAGTACCTCTTGCAAAATGATCTCCTAAACCCAAAATAACATGGCTTCCGACTAAGTCATTGCACCACTACAGTCTCTCCTCAACTTTTCCGATTCCATTAATAAGGCTAGAGACCAAGGAAAGTTTATCTCTTTTGTTTTTCTACATCTTTCAAAAGCCTTTGGAACAGTATCACATGAGAAGCTTTTGACTCTAATGTCCTCTCTGGACCTTTCCAAACAACTCCTCTATGATTCTGTAACTAACTATTTGAAAAATATCAATCTGTCAAATGGCTCTCTTTTTTTTTCTCTCCTTATCTCTTAGTTAAAATAGGTGTTTCTCAAGCCTTTATTCTCAGTCCACTGCTTTTTAATATTTTCATCAATAATCTATAAACCTCCTCTCAGCAATCTTGCCTTATTCACTATGTAGGTGACTCGGCTCTCATCTGTTCATTTGACAGCTCACTACAACAACAATCCATGACAAAAAATGTCTTCAACTTAATTGAACCTGTGTTGACAACAAAACCAACTTTTACTTAATCCCATAAAGACTAAACTACTACCATTTTTCCAAAGTCCCTTGTCGATGCTAAAAGTAACTTTCATATCACCAATACAGCTATTGACATAATTACGCATGCCAAATTGCTGAGAGTCACCATACATGACAACTTAAAGTTTGATCTTCACATAAAAATAATTGATCAGAAGCTATATCTATTATATAGAACAAATAAAACTTTACTCATTCTACTAGAATCGCTTTAGCTAACACTTATCTTTTACTCTCTCTTCTCTATGTCTCACCTATTTTGACTAACACCCAGATCTGTCTTAAATCACCCCTGGAGCAATGCTCTAATGAGATAGCTAAATTTGCAGCTAACCTAGCTCATAAAGCTCAACATTGCTCTGCATTGCGTGCTCTTAGCTGTTTAGAACTCTCACATCAACTAGCCCATACACAACTCTTCTAACCCATACAATACTATATAAACCCTCTACCTGCCCTTCGGTCTCCTCAGGGCTTCATCACTATCTCCCACATTGTCCTGTGTGCTCTCAAGACAAATATCTTCTTCAAATCTATAAATAAATAAAAAAAAAACTATGAGGCAAAGTTTACAATCATACTACATATGCAAACTATGGAACTCTGCACCAAATTCAATCAGAACTACGTCTAACCTCCATGTATTTAAGTCCCCGAATAAAGAATTTCTCATTAACACATGGCTAAACCCATGCACCTCATGTGTATGATCTATAATAACAAATTCTTTATATTCTTACTAACTTAACCTTTTATCATACTATTTGTCTACACCTTTTAACATCTGACCTCCCCCGACTCTTAGGGTGGACTTGTATCTTTTTGTTTTATTTCCTGGCATAGTAGACTATACTTGTAATACTGATTGTCATATTTAATCGTCATTTTTTCATTTATTTTTATTTTTACATTACTGGTGTCTCCTCATGCTTTATATATATATATATATATATATATATATATATATATATATATATGAATCCATGTGCAACTAAGTAGTAGAAAACAAATATGCAATGCAGCATAGAGATGAAGAGGGGAGGGGGAATGCTAGAACCACCAGGAATCAGGGGGTATAGTTAGTAGGAGCAGAACGGAGAGTTATAGTAAGGGAGCTGGGAAAGAATTAGCCTGCAGTATGGCAACAGCACAGCCAATGACTAGCTAGGTAGTCCTTTAGGAGTTGTTTGAACTCATGGGAGTTAGGATTTTTTTGTGATGCCCTGAGGAAGAGTCTTCCAGAATTTGGCTATTTTGTGAGAATAGAGGGAGTCGCCATGATAGTTGTGGGAGTGGATAACCTTTAACATAAGCTTGTCAGAAGATCTGAGGGATCTGAGATTAATACTAGGTTGGAGTAGGCTGGAAACAGGACAGTTGCTGAGTTGATAGAATATTGTGTGGGCCAAGGTAAGTTGATTGAGTGGTAAAAGGTTGAGGAGTTTTAGCCAGTTGAGCTCTGAGAGAACTGAGCACTATTGAGATCTGTGTGGATGATTAGTGGCATAGTTAGCAATTTTATTGTAACAGGGTTCTAGGTTGTTGAGGTCAGTCTTTCATAGGTTTATGTTTATGTTATTTTATTGTGATTTGTACTGTTAGATGTTATGAAATTCGATGTTATGGGTTTTAGATGTTTTGGGTTTTAGATAATCTGGTCTCAGTGTTATGAAATTAGATGTTATGGGTTTTAGATGTTTCAAAGGGGACCCTTATATATATATATATATATATATATATATATATATATATATATATGTGTGTGTGTGTGTGTGTGTATGTATGAATATATATAAAATTATTTTCTTCTCCTTAATGCATGAGGCAGGCCCTATCTGTGGGGCACTAGCATTTGCAAACAATGTAGGTGGGAAAACAGAAGACACATAGTTCTTAGCTGAAAATGTTTAATAAAATTGAGTGCTTTTGTCTGTATGTATCAACAAGACTTCTTCAGAATACAAAAAAATAGAAAAATCAAGCTGTTTTAAAGTCGGTCTCCCCATCACTTGACCTTAATTAACCAAGAAGCAAATAAACATAAAAAACTGTGACAAATCATTGCTTAAATAACAAAAACGATTTCCATTAGTAAGTTATCAAGGATAAGGAATAAGCAGAATCACCAGGGAATGAGGTAGGAACAACACTGGGAGAATCACCGGAATTATTCCAGACGTGGTTGGAGCAAGAGAAAGAACTGAGTTTTTCTGCAGCTTTTAGTTTTGTGGACTCCTTGCAGAATACAGGCCCAATTTTGGTACACAACACCACAGGTGACTTTATTTGTTATAACTTTAAACCTACAATTGAGTTTATAACAAAAATATTCACTTTATGTAAATGCTAAAATTTCTGTATTGAATTATGTCTTTTCATTTTTGTAATATTATGACAAGCCAATTGCAAATATCATGGAGCTTATCTGTAAATGTTTAATTAGCTGTATGAACTATGTCCTTTTGTAACATGTGAATTGTACCTTGCAATTATTGTGGAGTGTTTCTCCCCGGGCCTCCACTGAAAACAGGCTCTTCTTGGCCCAGTGGACTTCCCTGGTCATCAAACGTAAATAAATAAATAAATAAATAAAATAAATAAATACATGCAGGTAGGTGCGTGAATGTGTGTGCCTTCTTTGAAGGTTGGGTGCCAGGCTGGCAACTCGATACTGTAAAAATTTACTGCCAACTGGTGATCCGCTGTGGTGACTCCTAACTGGGAAAAGCCAAAAAAACTTTAGACTTTTAATGGTTATGGAACTGAACATGAGGACTTTTTGAGTAAAGGTCTTAATTTTGTACCTACAACTCATTCTAATATTTTTGATTTAGTTACTGACCTGAGTTGTTTTTGAGAAAAGTAAATCTTAGGTTGCTGTTTTATGACTATAACAGTGGTGAGTTTTGCCCCGACCCTTTCACTAGAAAGAGTTTTTTCAACCCACCCCTACCTTTGCCTTTGTTTTTTGTTTGAGATGCTCTGTGAGTTTGAGTTTTGTGATATTTTAGCCAAGAACAAGGACCAGAATTGTTGGAACTTAATTGACACTGAATTTAAACTATTGAAGACTCTATGTCAGGACAAACAGGTGTGAGGGATAAAACCTGACAAAGGGGGGTTATTGTTATTATGACCAAGGTGGACTG
This sequence comes from Protopterus annectens, assembly GCF_019279795.1. Taxonomy (NCBI): domain Eukaryota; kingdom Metazoa; phylum Chordata; order Ceratodontiformes; family Protopteridae; genus Protopterus; species Protopterus annectens. The sequence goes on along the minus strand of NC_056733.1, from coordinate 782,185,034 downwards.
TTTGCAACGTATGTACACTCATGTTTTGATGACCATTTTTATGAGGTGACTCTGAATATTGTGCATTTATCATACAAAAAGATTGATTTTTTACTTCATGATTTGCTTATGCAAGAGCAGATAGATTCTGAAATGTATTTCTTTTTATGTATGAAATACCAGAGGGTGCCATCTATTTTTGGTCTGCCTAAAATTCACAAAAGCATAACTGACCCCCCCCCCTCCAGTAAATACAAACTCCATCCTTTTGCGAAGTATGTGCATGTTAAACTGAAGCCTTTTGTTGAGCAGTTTGAATATTTATGTCAAGATTCATGGGATTTTCTCAACAAGCTTAAGGATGTAGAGTTCTCTGATGCTTTTATTTTTTTAACTGAGGATATTGTTAATTTATTCAATGTTATACCCCATTGTGTTGGACTGGAATGGTTTTATAAGTTCATGTGTGAATGTACAAGTTTAGGTCATGATGAGATAAGTACTTTACATATACTTATGGAATTGGTTTTGCAAAACAATTTTGTTTTTCTGGATGGACAATACTTTTTTTTTTACAAAAGAAGGGTGTTGGCATAAGTGCATCTTGTGCCCCCACATTTTCAAACATTGTTATGCTTCAATGCAAAAGGAAGATCACATTTTAATAGAAACTATTTGTCCGTTTTTTGGATGACATCTTTATTTTATGGCAAGCACCAGAGGAAGGTATTGATGTGTTTATTGATTTTTTTCAAATAACAGTACTTCTTTTTTACATTTTACATGTGTTTATAGTCATACTGTTATTAGTTATCTGGATGTCAGTATCGGCAAGGATGACATTAATAGAAGATTTACTAGTAATATATTTCGAAAACCTACATATTCGAACAGTTTATTATCATTATAGTAGATGTCATCCTGACTTTCAAAAGAGGGTTGATTGGTAAAAGGTCAGGCGGTTAGAATGACAATTTTGGTTACTAAAGATGACACTTTTTCTCTTGAATATGACAAACTTGTACGTATGTTTACCCATAGGGGGTATCTCTTAGACTTGTTTCCTAAGATATTTAATGAAGTCAAGTCCAAAAGAGAAAGTGTATTGTTTGCCCTATTTTGTGACAAGAAGGTCCCAAAGAAATGTTTGCTGTCAATAAAAGGGTTATATCTAGATACAAATCAATAAGAAAATGGGACTTATGTATGAGGCTGATGGGATCTGTATTAATGGTCATTGTCTTAGGTCCTTCCATGTGCAGAGCTGTAGTAACTACAGAGGGATTAACTGATCAGTTACAGCATGAAGTTATGGGAAAGAGTAGTGGAAGCTAGGTTAAGAAGGGACGTGGTGGTTAGTGATCAGCAGTTTGGTTTCATGCCGGGAAAAAGCACTACAGATGCGATGTTTGTTCTGAGAGTGTTGATGGAGAAGTACAGAGAAGGTCAGAAGGAGTTGCATTGTGTTTTTGTAGACTTAGAGAAAGCATATGACAGGGTGCCTAGAAAGGAGTTGTGGTATTGTATGAGGAAGTCGGGAGTGTCAGAGAAGTATGTAAGAGTGGTACAGGATATGTACGAGGGTAGTGTGACAGCTGTGAGGTCTGCGGTGGGAGTGACGGATGCGTTTAAGGTGGAGGTGGGGTTACATCAAGGATCATCTCTGAGCCCTTTCTTATTTGCATTGGTGATGGACAGGTTGACAGACGAGATCAGACAGGAGTCCCCGTGGACTATGATGTTTGCAGATGACATTGTGATCTGTAGTGAGAGTAGGGAACAGGTGGAGGAGACCCTGAAGAGATGGAGATATGTTCTAGAGAGAAGAGGAGTGAAGGTCAGCAGGACTAAGACAGAATATATGTGTGTGAATGAGAGGGAGGATAGAGGAATGGTGAGGATGCAAGGAGTAGAGGTGGCGAAGGTGGATGAGTTTAAATACTTGGGATCAATAGTTCAGAGTAACGGTGAGTGTGGAAGAGAGGTGAAGAAGAGAGTACAAGCAGGATGGAGTGGGTGGGGGAGAGTTTCAGGAGTGATTTGTGACAGATGAGTACCAGTAAGAGTGAAAGGGAAGGTCTAACAAGAGGGTAGTGAGACCAGCTATGTTATATGGGTTGGAGACAGTGGCACTGACAAAAAGGCAGGAGTTTGAGCTGGAAGTGGCAGAGTTAAAGATGTTAAGATTTGCACTGGGTGTGACGAGGGTGGACAGGGTTAGGAATAAGTAAATTAGAGGGTCAGTCTAGGTTGTAAGGTTTGGAGACAAAGCCAGAGAGGCAAGATTACGTTGGTTTGGACATGTGCTGAGGAGAGATGCTGAGTATATTGGGAAAAAGATGCTAAGGATGAAGCTACCAGGTAACAGGAAAAGAGGAAGGCCTAAGATAAGGTTTATGGATGTGGTGAGAGAGGACATGCAGGTGGTTGGTGTGACAGAGCAAGATGCAGAGGACAGGAAGAAATGGAAACAGATGATCTGCTGTGGCGACCCCTAACGGGAACAGCTGAAAAAAGATGATGATGATCATAGGTCCTTCTACTAATGTAATTGCAACACAAGGGGTGTTATATATATGTTGCTTTATGCTCTGAATGTTGTTCCTTCTATGTGGGTAAAATGCAATGGAAGTTAAGAGACTGGATACACAAACACACTTTGGATATTAGAAACAAGAACATAAACAATGTTTTGTTTAAGCATATCTCTGAATATGCTACTCACAAGTTTTTGTTTTTGTTTTGGAAATTGTTCATAGAGATATTTGTATTGGGATCTATATTAGAACATCGAAGTCTCAAAACATCGAATGTTCTAATATCGACCCCTATTCAGCGAAAGCTGAAAACATCGAACATAAAAAACAGCGAATTTTTTCCTAGGGAAAAAATGTGCTGTTCCAAAACACATACACACAGCACAAGCACACCAAACAAACAGCAATCCACACACATACACCTAAAATCTAACACCTAAACCTACACTAAACTATACACACACCACTAACTATCCACTTACCTTAACTCAAACCCTAACCCTAAGGTCCGTCACTATCGCACACTCACCTCACCCGCGCCCTAACCCTAGCTCACCTACCCCTCTCACATCCACACAATCGCACACTTATCTGACCTGCGCCCTAACCCTAACTCACCTAATCCTCAAGTCCACACAATCCCACACATATCTAACCCACGCCCTAACCCTAACTCACCTAACCCGCCCTAACCCTCATGTCCACACAATCGCACACATACCTAACCCTCACCCTAACACTAACTAACATAACCCGCACTCAATCGCACACTTACCTGAACCCGACTCATAACTTTCTACCACAGCGCTAAAAATACCGAAGCAACAGAAACAGACAACCAAATTCTTTCACTAGGAAAAAATTTGGTTTTCTGTTGCTTCGATATTTTCAGCTTTCGCTGAATAGGGGTCAATATTAGAACATTCAAAGTTTTGAAACTTCGATGTTCTAATATAGACCCTTGTATTGGGCCATGAGAGGATTTGATTAAATTCATTGAGTTAAAATGGCAAATTCGCTTGAATTCTTTTACACACCATGGTCTTAATGACAGTATGTCTATTAGTAGTGTATTAAAGTTGCGTTCTTATTTAGTGTAATGTGTAACCTTGATAATTTACTAATGGAAATTGTTTTTTGTTATTTAAGCAATGATTTGTCAGAGGTTTTTTTTAATATGTTTATTTGCATATTGGTTACTTAAGGTCATGTGATAGGAGACAGACTTTTAAATAGCTTGATTTTTCTTTTTCAACATAGTAACTTCAGAGTTAAAAATCGCAGGAAATATTTTAAAACAATATTGCAGGACAGTCTCATATAAATACAGAAAACATCTAAACCAATCTTTATTATATTCCTAACTATATCTAAAATAAATGACTGTATACTTCCACGGTGGTGCAGCGGTAGCATTGTTGCCTCACAGCAAGAGGTTCTCCCGTTCGATTCTCGGCTTGGGTTGGGAGTGCCTTCTGTGTGGAGTCTGCATGTCCTCCCTGCGGTTGAGTGGGCGTTTGAAAGACATGCGTTGGATGGGCGTGCCTTCGATGAAGGTTGGGCATTGGGCTGGCAACTCGACACCATAAAAAAACTACTGCCAATCATTAGCAGACCGGAGTTTCACTGTGGCGACCCCTAACCGGGAAAAGCCGAAAGACAAACAACAATCTAAAATAAATTACTGTACCCTAGTTTCTTACTATTAGGTACTATAATTGGGGGCAAACTTTCTGTAGTACCTCACTGTCCCTAAGAATGCCATCACCTGCTTTTTTGTAACTGGGCAGGCCATGCCTGAATGTCTTCCACTTTCGCAGGTTCTGACCTGATCTTACCACTCCCCACTCTATGTGCCAGGTAGGAGACCTCTGCCATACCCACCTGACATTTACTGGTCTTAATGGTCATCCCTGAACTCTGTAGTCTGCCCAGCACCTCCCTGACATGCTGAAGGTGCTCTTGCCAGGAATGGCTGTAGATAGCAATATCATCTAGGTAAGCAAGGGGAAAATCTCCTGCTCCTGCTAGGATACAATCTACCAACCTCTGGAATGTCACTGGGGCATTTTTCATCCCAAAGGGCATCTTTCTGAACTCATACAACCCAAAAGGAGTCACAAAGGCTGACCTCTCTCTAGCACTGGGAGTCAAGGCACCTGCCAGTAACCCTTGGTAAGATCAGTAGTGGTAAGATACTTAGCCCCATCAAGCTGCTCTAGGGCTTCATCTGTCCTAAGCATGGGGTAAGCATCTCACTCTGTGTGACTATTTAATTTCCTGTAGTCCACACAGAACTTGGTGCTGCCACCCTTCTTTGGTACCAGCACCAATGGGGAGGCCCAGGGACTGCTGGACTCTTGGATTACCCCTAGTTCCAACATTTCCTGTATCTCCTCCCTCAGAGTCTGTTTGACTCTCTCAGACACCCTATAAGGGGCCTGCTTAACAGACCTTTGGAGTCCTGTATCCACATAATGCTGCATCAGGTGGGTGCACCCTGTTTTCCCAGTGAACATGTCCCCAAACTTCTGTAACACTATTCGGATTTCTCAAACCTGGGTAGGGGATAGCTGCTGGGACATTGCTACTCCTTCCACTGAGGTGTCAGTCCGAGCTTCACTGAGGATATCAGTCACCAGATCCCCCTCAGACTCCTGCTGCCATTCACTGCAAATACTCAGCACAAGGGCCTGTATATCATGGTAAGGTTTCATTATGTTAACATGGTACAATTTGTACCCCTGCCTCCCACCTAGCAGTTCTACCATGTAGTTAACATCACTGACCTTCCTTACCTCTTTGTAGGGTCCCTCCCAAGCTGCCTGCAGCATGTTGTGTCTAACAGGAATGAGAACCATTACCTGGTGCCCCACAGCATACTCTCTAGCTCGAGCATTCCTGTCATACCAGACATTTTTCTGCTGTTGGGCTTCTGCCAGGTTCTCCTGGGCCAAGCCCATGAGTTCTCTGAGCCTTGTCCTGAGGTTTAGGACATATTCCACAACAGACTCCTTGTGGGATTCACACTCACCCTCCCGCTCATCTCGAATCAAATGTAGAGATCCCCCTCACCCTATGCCCATACAGCAACTAAAAAGGTGAAAAACCTGTGGATTCCTAGGGCACTTCTCTGTAAGCAAACAACAGATGGGGCAAATATTTCTCCCACTCCCTCTTGAACTGGTCTGCAAATGCCCGTAACATGGAGTTGAGTGTAGAGTTTAACCTCTCAACAAGACCATTAGTCTGGGGATGGTGGGGGTGGTCTTTAGGTGCTTCACCCCACAGTACTGCCACAGACAAGTCAGCAGGTCTGACATGAAATTGGCACCTCTGTCAATCAAAACCTACCCCACTGAACATCTTTTACAAAGCATTTGCCACCCTTTCTGCCTCAATGGGGTACAGAGCCACCGCTTCAAGGTATAATCTACTACCACTAGGATATACTTTTTCCCTGTGGAACTTGAGGTACTCTGAGACCCCACAATATCCATAGCTACCCTCTGACATGGCTCCTCAATCACAGGCAAAGGCATCAGACGAGCTTTCAACTAGTCTCATGCCTTGCCTATCTTTTGGCACTGCTCACAGGTCCTGCAGTACCCTGTTACATCTCTGGATATCCCAGACCAATAAAAGTTCTGCATAATATGTCTCTTTGTACATTTTATGCCCATATGACCTGCAAAGGGAATATCATGGGCTATGGCTAAAAGTGCCACATGGTAGGCTCTGGGCACTACCACTGCTGTATTCTCTCACTCTCTAGCCCTCCCTCAGGGGTCCACCCTCTGTACAGTAACCCTTTGCCCTAATATATACATTCCCCCTTCCCTTGAGAATCAGGTGCCTCACTAGCTACCTCCCTTAGGCCTTGTAATGTAGGGTCTGAGAGCTGAGCCTGTCTCAACTCTTTATTTGTAATCCTTCCCAGCTCCACTTCCACAGGAAGTCTGGCATCCTGTGACAGCAGTGCCTCACTCTCAGCCTGGGTACTACTACTCACCCCTGCCTTTGCAGTCACTCTGTCCAAGGGAACATCAGTACCCACAAACAGCTGTGGCTCACCTTCAGTTTCACTACTACAGGGTTAGCTCCTTTCCTGAAGTAACCACCTCACCAGTCATCGCTGCAAGAGTGTGGTCTGTCTGTGTCACCCCAGGCTACCAGACCCACATGCTTGTCTCCAAGCCTGACTTCATGTAACTGTGTGGACGCAAGGTACTGCATTATCAAAATCATTCCCTTATCAGGACATCTGCAGGGATATCCTCAAACACACCTACTTGCTGGCTTCCTTTTCCACCCTCCCAGTCAAGGTGAACCCTAGCCAAAAGAATTTGAAATGGGGTCCCTCCTAAAGCTCTAACTGGAGTAGACCATCCAAGCAAGTAGTGCTCCTCTGTAACCATTGCAGGCTTCACAATGGTTAGGTCAGAAGCTGTGTCTCTCTTAGCAGTGGCCTCTTTCCCATCCACTAAGATAGGATATAACATCTTGCAGTAGTTTGGTACCCTTGTTGTCTCGAGACAACTTACTGCTGGCATTTTGTCATTCCCACTTACTGGCTGTCCCAACTTTTGTTCCCCACACTACCTCAGTGGACATCTATATGCTAAATGGCCGCAATGGTTGCATTTAAAACATTTAACCCTTGGTCCTGGACATGTACCTGAATGAGTGGCTTCCCCTGCTACTGGTGGACTTTGTTGGGGCAGTCTGGGCTGCCCACCATGGGTTTCCTTAGACCCATGAGCAGCACTGTGTGTCCCTTGCCTGTGCAGTGATACCCTGCTTGCTAGGTATAGCTCTCCCTTCTTCCCCAACTCATCTGTAGTAGTGCATTGTCTATCAGCTAACCAGATTCTCATGTCCTCAGGCAAAGTGCTAAGGGCTTGTTCCCTCACTAAAATGTCTGCCAGCCCTTCAAAACTGGTGACCTGACATCCACTTACCCACCTATGAAAATAAGTGCTTAGTTCAGCAACATATTCATACACACTTTCATCTGCCTTGCGTCTACGCTCACAAAACTTTTTTCTATAAGCTTCAGGTGTTAACTTAAAGCTTTGTAAAATAAAGTTCTTTACAACATTATAATTTAAACAATCAGTATCAGACAATTTAGAAATAGCAGTTACAGCTTTACCATGGAGTAAGGGGGTCAGGAACTGTACCGAGAGCCCTTGATCAACATTACACTGTTTACATACCCTCTCAAACATATGAATGAAACTTTCAAAATTATCCCCCTCTGTAAATTGTGGAAAAAATTTACTGACCTTTGTTGCTTCTGGGGTTCAGTTACTCCCTTCCTTATTACCTCCATGACTCTGGCGAAGAGTCAGCATCTCCTTTTCATATTGCCTCTCATTCTCCTCAGCTTCCAGGTGTTGCTGTTTCTCATTTTCCTCATCCTTCAGACGTTGCAGTTTCTCATTCTCCTCATCCTTCAGGCATCACAGTTTCTCATTTTCCTCATCTTTCAGACATTGTTGTTTCTCATTTTCCTCATCCTTCAGACGTTGCAGTTTCTCATTTTCCTCATTCTTCAGGCATCACAGTTTCTCATTTTCCTCATCCTTCAGATGTTGCTGTTTCTCCTTTTCCTCATCCTTCAGACATTGCAGTTTCTCATTTTCCTCATCCTTCAGACATTGCAGTTTCTCATTTTCCTCATCCTTCAGACATCGCAGTTTCTCATTTTCCTCATCCTTCAGATTTTGCAGTTTCTCATTTTCCTCATCCTTCAGACATTGCAGTTTCTCATTTTCCTCATCCTTCAGACGTTGCTGTTTCTCACTTTCCTCATCCTTCAGACGTTGCTGTTTCTCACTTTCCTCATCCTTCAGACGTTGCTCTTTCTCATTTTCCTCATCCTTCAGACGTTGCAGTTCCTAATTTTCCTCATCCTTCAGACGTTGCAGTTTCTCATTTTCCTCATCCTTCAGGCGTCGCAGTTTCTCATTTTCCTCATCCTTCAGACGTTGCTTTTTCTCATTTTCCTCATCCTTTAGACATTGCAGTTTCTCATTTCCTCAGCCTTCAGACGTTGCAGTTTCTCATTTTCCTCATCCTTCAGTCGTTGCAGTTTCTCATTTTCCTCATCCTTCAGACGTTGCAGTTTCTCATTTTCCTCATCCTTCAGACGTTGCTTTTTCTCATTTTCCTCATCCTTCAGACATTGCAGTTTCTCATTTGCTCATCCTTCAGACGTTGCAGTTTCTCATTTTCCTCATCCTTCAGTCGTTGCAGTTTCTCATTTTCCTCATCCTTCAGACGTTGCTGTTTCTCATTTTCCTCATCCTTCAGACGTTGCTGTTTCTCATTTTCTTCATCCTTCAGACGTTGCTGTTTCTCATTTTCCTCATCCTTCAGGCATCGCAGTTTGTAATTTTCCTCATCCTTCAGACGTTGCAGTTTCTCATTTTCCTCATCCTTCAGATGTTGCAGTTTCTCATTTTCCTCATCCTTCAGACGTTGCTGTTTCTCATTTTCCTCATCCTTCAGATGCTGCAGTTTCTCAATTTCGTCATCTTTCAGACATTGCAGTTTCTTATTTTCCTCATCCGTTAGACGTTGCAGTTTCTCATTTTCCTCATCCTTCACACATTGCAGTTTCTCATTTTCCGCATCCTTCACACATTGCAGTTTCTCATTTTCCTCATCCTTCACACATTGCAGTTTCTCATTTTCCTCATCCTTCAGACGTTGCTGTTTCTAATTTTCCTCATCCTTCAGATGTTGCTGTTTCTCATTTTCCTCATCTTTCAGACGTTGCAGTTTCTCATTTTCCTCATCCTTCAGATGTTGGCAGTTTCTCATTTTCCTCATCCTTCACACGTTGCTGTTTCTCATTTTCCTCATCCTTCAGACGTTGCAGTTTCTCATTTTCCTCATCCTTCACACGTTGCAGTTTCTCATTTTCCTCATCCTTCAGATGTTGCAGTTTCTCATTTTCCTCATCCTTCCGATGTTGCTGTTTCTCATTCTCCTCATCCTTCAGATGTTGCTATTTCTCATTTTCCTCATCCTTCAGACGTTGCTGTTTCTCATTTTCCTCATCCTTCAGACGTTGCTGTTTTTCATTTTCCTCATCCTTCAGACATTGCAGTTTCTCATTTTCCTCATCTTTCAGACGTTGCAGTTTCTCATTTTCCTCATCCTTCAGATGTTGGCAGTTTCTCATTTTCCTCATCCTTCACACGTTGCAGTTTCTCATTTTCCTCATCCTTCAGATGTTGCAGTTTCTCATTTTCCTCATCCTTCAGACGTTGCAGTTTCTCATTTTCCTCATCCTTCACACGTTGCAGTTTCTCATTTTCCTCATCCTTCAGATGTTGCTGTTTCTCATTTTCCTCATCCTTCAGACGTTGCTGTTTCTCATTTTCCTCATCCTTCAGATGTTGCTGTTTCTCATTTTCCTCATCCTTCAGACGTTGCTGTTTCTCATTTTCCTCATCCTTCAGACGTTGCTGTTTCTCATTTTCCTCATCCTTCAGACGTTGCTGTTTCTAATTTTCCTCATCCTTCAGCCGTTGCTGTTTCTAATTTTCCTCATCCTTCAGACTGTGCTCTTTCTCATTTTCCTCATCCTTCAGACGTTGTTGTTTCTCATTTTCCTCATCCTTCAGACATTGCTGTTTCTCATTTTCCTCATCCTTCAGACGTTGTTGTTTCTCATTTTCCTCATCCTTCAGATGTTGCTGTTTCTCATTTTCCTCATCCTTCAGACGTTGCAGTTTCTCATTCTCCTCATCCTTCAGACGTTGCTGTTTCTCATTTTCCTCATCCTTCACACGTTGCTGTTTCTCATTTTCCTCATCCTTCAGACGTTGCTGTTTCTCATTTTCCTCATCCTTCAGACGTTGCTGTTTCTCATTTTCTTCATCCTTCAGACTTTGCTGTTTCTCATTTTCCTCATCCTTCAGGCATCGCAGTTTGTAATTTTCCTCATCCTTCAGACGTTGCAGTTTCTCATTTTCCTCATCCTTCAGATGTTGCTGTTTCTCATTTTCCTCATCCTTCAGACATTGCAGTTTTTCATTTTCCTCATCTTTCAGACGTTGCAGTTTCTTATTTTTCCTCATCTTTTAGACGTTGCAGTTTCTCATTTCCTCATCCTTCAGACATTGCAGTTTCTCATTTTCCTCATACTTCAGACGTTGCTGTTTCTCATTCTCCTCATCCTTCAGACGTTGCTGTTTCTCATTTTCCTCATCCTTCAGTCGTTGCAGTTTCTCATTTTCTTCATCCTTCAGACGTTGCTTTTTCTCATTTTCCTCATCTTTCAGACATTGCTGTTTCTCATTTTCTTCATCCTTCAGATGTTGCTGTTTCTCATTTTCCTCATCCTTCAGTCTTTGCTGTTTCTCATTTTCCTCATCCTTCAGACGTTGCAGTTTCTCATTTTCCCCATCCTTCAGACGTTGCTGTTTCTCATTTTCCTCATCCTTCAGACGTTGCTGTTTCTCATTTTCCTCATCTTTCAGACGTTGCAGTTTCTCATTTTCCTCATCCTTCAGACGTTGCTGTTTCTCATTCTCCTCATCCTTCAGACATTGCTGTTTCTCATTTTCCTCATCTTTCAGACATTGCTGTTTTTCATTATCCTCATCTTTCAGACATTGTTGTTTCTCATTTTCCTCATCCTTCAGACGTTGCTGTTTTTCATTATCCTCATCTTTCAGACATTGTTGTTTCTCATTTTCCTCATCCTTCAGACGTTGCTGTTTCTCATTTTCCTCATCCTTCAGACATTGCAGTTTCTCATTTTCCTCATCCTTCACACGTTGCAGTTTCTCATTTTCCTCATCCTTCAGATGTTGCAGTTTCTCATTTTCCTCATCCTTCAGACGTTGCAGTTTCTCATTTTCCTCATCCTTCACACGTTGCAGTTTCTCATTTTCCTCATCCTTCAGATGTTGCTGTTTCTCATTTTCCTCATCCTTCAGACGTTGCTGTTTCTCATTTTCCTCATCCTTCAGATGTTGCTGTTTCTCATTTTCCTCATCCTTCAGACGTTGCTGTTTCTCATTTTCCTCATCCTTCAGACGTTGCTGTTTCTCATTTTCCTCATCCTTCAGACGTTGCTGTTTCTAATTTTCCTCATCCTTCAGACGTTGCTGTTTCTAATTTTCCTCATCCTTCAGACTGTGCTCTTTCTCATTTTCCTCATCCTTCAGACGTTGTTGTTTCTCATTTTCCTCATCCTTCAGACATTGCTGTTTCTCATTTTCCTCATCCTTCAGACGTTGTTGTTTCTCATTTTCCTCATCCTTCAGATGTTGCTGTTTCTCATTTTCCTCATCCTTCAGACGTTGCAGTTTCTCATTCTCCTCATCCTTCAGACGTTGCTGTTTCTCATTTTCCTCATCCTTCACACGTTGCTGTTTCTCATTTTCCTCATCCTTCAGACGTTGCTGTTTCTCATTTTCCTCATCCTTCAGACGTTGCTGTTTCTCATTTTCTTCATCCTTCAGACTTTGCTGTTTCTCATTTTCCTCATCCTTCAGGCATCGCAGTTTGTAATTTTCCTCATCCTTCAGACGTTGCAGTTTCTCATTTTCCTCATCCTTCAGATGTTGCTGTTTCTCATTTTCCTCATCCTTCAGACATTGCAGTTTTTCATTTTCCTCATCTTTCAGACGTTGCAGTTTCTTATTTTTCCTCATCTTTTAGACGTTGCAGTTTCTCATTTCCTCATCCTTCAGACATTGCAGTTTCTCATTTTCCTCATACTTCAGACGTTGCTGTTTCTCATTCTCCTCATCCTTCAGACGTTGCTGTTTCTCATTTTCCTCATCCTTCAGTCGTTGCAGTTTCTCATTTTCTTCATCCTTCAGACGTTGCTTTTTCTCATTTTCCTCATCTTTCAGACATTGCTGTTTCTCATTTTCTTCATCCTTCAGATGTTGCTGTTTCTCATTTTCCTCATCCTTCAGTCTTTGCTGTTTCTCATTTTCCTCATCCTTCAGACGTTGCAGTTTCTCATTTTCCCCATCCTTCAGACGTTGCTGTTTCTCATTTTCCTCATCCTTCAGACGTTGCTGTTTCTCATTTTCCTCATCTTTCAGACGTTGCAGTTTCTCATTTTCCTCATCCTTCAGACGTTGCTGTTTCTCATTCTCCTCATCCTTCAGACATTGCTGTTTCTCATTTTCCTCATCTTTCAGACATTGCTGTTTTTCATTATCCTCATCTTTCAGACATTGTTGTTTCTCATTTTCCTCATCCTTCAGACGTTGCTGTTTTTCATTATCCTCATCTTTCAGACATTGTTGTTTCTCATTTTCCTCATCCTTCAGACGTTGCTGTTTCTCATTTTCCTCATCCTTCAGACATTGCAGTTTCTCATTTTCCTCATCCTTCACACGTTGCAGTTTCTCATTTTCCTCATCCTTCAGATGTTGCTGTTTCTCATTTTCTTCATCCTTCAGATGTTGCTGTTTCTCATTTTCCTCATCCTTTAGACGTTGCTGTTTCTCATTTTCCTCATCCTTCAGACGTTGCAGTTTCTCATTTTCCCCATCCTTCAGACGTTGCTGTTTCTCATTTTCCTCATCCTTCAGACGTTGCTGTTTCTCATTTTCTTCATCTTTCAGACATTGTTGTTTCTCATTTTCTTCATCCTTCAGACGTTGCAGTTTCTCATTTTCCTCATTCTTCAGGCATCACAGTTTCTCATTTTCCTCATCCTTCAGACGTTGCTGTTTCTCATTCTCCTCATCCTTCAGATGTTGCTGTTTCTCATTTTCCTCATCCTTCAGACGTTGCTGTTTCTCATTTTCCTCATCCTTCAGATTTTGCTGTTTCTCATTCTCCTCATCCTTCAGACGTTGCTGTTTCTCATTTTCCTCATCTTTCAGACATTGTTGTTTCTCATTTTCCTCATCCTTCAGACGTTGCAGTTTCTCATTTTCCTCATTCTTCAGGCATCACAGTTTCTCATTTTCCTCATCCTTCAGACGTTGCTGTTTCTCATTTTCCTCATCCTTCAGACGTTGCTGTTTCTCATTCTCCTCATCCTTCAGACGTTGCAGTTTCTCATTTTCCTCATCCTTCACACGTTGCAGTTTCTCATTTTCCTCATCCTTCAGATGTTGCTGTTTCTCATTTTCCTCATCCTTCAGACGTTGCAGTTTCTCATTTTCCTCATCTTTCAGACATTGCAGTTTCTCATTTTCCTCATCCTTTAGATGTTGCTGTTTCTCATTTTCCTCATCCTTCAGACGTTGCTGTTTCGCATTTTCCTCATCCTTCAGACGTTGCTGTTTCTCATTTTCCTCATCCTTCAGACGTTGCTGTTTCTCATTTTCCTCATCCTTCAGACGTTGCTGTTTCTAATTTTCCTCATCCTTCAGACGTTGCTGTTTCTAATTTTCCTCATCCTTCAGACGTTGCTCTTTCTCATTTTCCTCATCCTTCAGACGTTGTTGTTTCTCATTTTCCTCATCCTTCAGACGTTGCTGTTTCTCATTTTCCTCATCCTTCAGACGTTGCAGTTTCTCATTCTCCTCATCCTTCAGACGTTGCTGTTTCTCATTTTCCTCATCCTTCACACGTTGCTGTTTCTCATTTTCCTCATCCTTCAGATGTTGCTGTTTCTCATTTTCCTCATCCTTCAGATGTTGCTGTTTCTCATTTTCTTCATCCTTCAGACGTTGCTGTTTCTTATTTTCCTCATCCTTCAGGCATCGCAGTTTGTAATTTTCCTCATCCTTCAGACGTTGCAGTTTCTCATTTTCCTCATCCTTCAGATGTTGCTGTTTCTCATTTTCCTCATCCTTCAGATGTTGCTGTTTCTCATTTTCCTCATCCTTCAGACGTTGCAGTTTCTCATTTTCCTCATCTTTCAGACGTTGCAGTTTCTTATTTTTCCTCATCTTTTAGACGTTGCAGTTTCTCATTTCCTCATCCTTCAGACATTGCAGTTTCTCATTTTCCTCATCCTTCAGACGTTGCAGTTTCTCATTTTCCTCATCCTTCAGTCGTTGCAGTTTCTCATTTTTTTCATCCTTCAGACGTTGCTGTTTCTCATTCTCCTCATCCTTCAGACATTGCTGTTTCTCATTTTCCTCATCTTTCAGACATTGCTGTTTATCATTTTCTTCATCCTTCAGATGTTGCTGTTTCTCATTTTCCTCATCCTTTAGACGTTGCTGTTTCTCATTTTCCTCATCCTTCAGACGTTGCAGTTTCTCATTTTCCTCATCTTTCAGACGTTGCAGTTTCTTATTTTTCCTCATCTTTTAGACGTTGCTGTTTCTCATTTTCCTCATCCTTCAGACATTGCAGTTTCTCATTTTCCTCATCCTTCAGTCGTTGCAGTTTCTCATTTTCTTCATCCTTCAGACGTTGCTGTTTCTCATTCTCCTCATCCTTCAGACATTGCTGTTTCTCATTTTCCTCATCTTTCAGACATTGCTGTTTCTCATTTTCTTCATCCTTCAGATGTTGCTGTTTCTCATTTTCCTCATCCTTTAGACGTTGCTGTTTCTCATTTTCCTCATCCTTCAGATGCTGCAGTTTCTCATTTTCCTCATCCTTCAGACATTGCAGTTTCTCATTTTCCTCATCCTTCAGACGTTGCAGTTTCTCATTTTCCTCATCCTTCAGACGTTGCAGTTTCTCATTTTCCCCATCCTTCAGACGTTGCTGTTTCTCATTTTCCTCATCCTTCAGACGTTGCTGTTTCTCATTTTCCTCATCTTTCAGACATTGTTGTTTCTCATTTTCCTCATCCTTCAGACGTTGCAGTTTCTCATTTTCCTCATTCTTCAGGCATCACAGTTTCTCATTTTCCTCATCCTTCAGACGTTGCTGTTTCTCATTTTCCTGATCCTTCAGACGTTGCCGTTTCTCATTTTCCTCATCCTTCAGACGTTGCTGTTTTTCATTTTCCTCATCCTTCAGACGTTGCTGTTTCTCATTTTCCTCATCCTTCAGACGTTGCAGTTTCTCATTTTCCTCATCCTTCAGACATTGCAGTTTCTCATTTTCCTCATCCTTCAGATGTTGCTGTTTCTCATTTTCCTCATCCTTCAGATGCTGCAGTTTCTCAATTTCATCATCTTTCAGACATTGCAGTTTCTTATTTTCCTCATCCTTTAGACGTTGCTGTTTCTCATTTTCCTCATTCTTCAGACATTGCAGTTTCTCATTTTCCTCATCCTTCACACATTGCGGTTTCTCATTTTCCTCATCCTTCAGATGTTGCAGTTTCTCATTTTCCTCATCCTTCAGACTTTGCAGTTTCTCATTTTCCTCATCCTTCAGACTTTGCAGTTTCTCATTTTCCTCATCCTTCACACGTTGCTTTTTCTCATTTTCCTCATCCTTCAGACGTTGCAGTTTCTCATTTTCCTCATCTTTCAGACATTGCAGTTTCTTATTTTCCTCATCTTTTAGACATTGCAGTTTCTCATTTTCTTCATCTTTCAGACGTTGCTTTTTCTCATTTTCCTCATCCTTCAGACGTTGCAGTTTCTCATTTTCCTCATCCTTCAGACATTGCAGTTTCTCATTTTCCTCATCCTTCACACGTTGCAGTTTCTCATTTTCCTCATCATTCAGACGTTGCTGTTTCTCATTTTCCTCATCCTTCAGACGTTGCTTTTTCTCATTTTCCTCATCTTTCAGACATTGCAGTTTCTTATTTTCCTCATCTTTTAGACATTGCAGTTTCTCATTTTCTTCATCCTTCAGATGTTGCTGTTTCTCATTTTCCTCATCCTTCAGACGTTGCAGTTTCTCATTTTCCTCATCTTTCAGACATTGCAGTTTCTTATTTTCCTCATCTTTTAGACATTGCAGTTTCTCATTTTCTTCATCTTTCAGACGTTGCTTTTTCTCATTTTCCTCATCCTTCAGACGTTGCAGTTTCTCATTTTCCTCATCTTTCAGGCATCGCAGTTTCTTATTTTCCTCATCTTTTAGACATTGCAGTTTCTCATTTTCCTCATCCTTCACACGTTGCTTTTTCTCATTTTCCTCATCCTTCACACGTTGCAGTTTCTCATTTTCCTCATCCTTCAGACATTGCAGTTTCTCATTTTCCTCATCCTTCACACGTTGCAGTTTCTCATTTTCCTCATCATTCAGACGTTGCTGTTTCTCATTTTCCTCATCCTTCAGACGTTGCTTTTTCTCATTTTCCTCATCTTTCAGACATTGCAGTTTCTTATTTTCCTCATCTTTTAGACATTGCAGTTTCTCATTTTCCTCATCCTTCAGACGTTGCAGTTTCTCATTTTCTTCATCCTTCAGATGTTGCTGTTTCTCATTTTCCTCATCCTTCAGACGTTGCTTTTTCTCATTTTCCTCATCTTTCAGACATTGCAGTTTCTTATTTTCCTCATCTTTTAGACATTGCAGTTTCTCATTTTCTTCATCTTTCAGACGTTGCAGTTTCTTATTTTTCCTCATCTTTTAGACATTGCAGTTTCTCATTTCCTCATCCTTCAGACGTTGCAGTTTCTCATTTTCCTCATCCTTCAGTCGTTGCAGTTTCTCATTTTCTTCATCCTTCAGACGTTGCTGTTTCTCATTCTCCTCATCCTTCAGACATTGCTGTTTCTCATTTTTCTCATCCTTCAGGCATCGCAGTTTGTAATTTTCCTCATTTTTCAGACGTTGTTTTTCATTTTCTTCATCCTTCAGACATTGCAGTTTCTCATTTTCCTCATCCTTCAGACGTTGCTGTTTCTCATTTTCCTCATCATTCAGACGTTGCTGTTTCTCATTTTCCTCATCCTTCAGACTTTGCTGTTTTTCATTTTCCTCATCCTTCAGACTTTGCTGTTTCTCATTTTCCTCATCCTTCAGACATTGCAGGTTCTCATTTTCCTCATCCTTCAGACATTGCTGTTTCTCATTTTCCTCATCCTTCAAACTTTGCAGTTTTTCATTTTCCTCATCCTTCAGACATTGCAGTTTCTCATTTTCTTCATTCTTCAGGCATTGCAGTTTCTCATTTTCCTCATATTTCAGACATTGTTGTTTCTCATTTTCCTCATCCTTCAGACGTTGCAGTTTCTCATTTTCCTCATCCTTCAGGCATCGCAGTTTCTCATTTTCCTCATCCTTCAGACGTTGCTCTTTCTCATGTTCCTCATCCTTCAGACATTGCAATTTCTAATTTTCCTCATCCTTCAGATGTTGCAGTTTCTCATTTTCCTCATCCTTCACACATTGCTGTTTTTCATTTTCCTCATCCTTCAGACGTTGTAGTTTCTAATTTTCCTCATCCTTCAGATGTTGCTGTTTCTCATTTTCCTCATCCTTCAGATGTTGCATTTTCTCATTTTCCACATCCTTCAGACGTTGCTGTTTCTCATTTTTCTCAACTTTCAGACATTGGTGTTGCTCATTTTCCTCATCCTTCAGACGTTGCTGTTTCTCATTTTCCTCATCCTTCAGACGTTGCTGTTTCTCATTTTCCTCATCCTTCAGACATTGCAGTTTCTCATTTTCCTCATCCTTCAGACGTTGCAGTTTCTCATTTTCCTCATCCTTCAGATGTTGCAGTTTCTCATTTTCCTCATCCTTCAGACGTTGCTGTTTCTCATTTTCTTCATCCTTCAGACGTTGCTGTTTCTCATTCTCCTCATCCTTCAGGCATCGCAGTTTCTCATTTTCCTCATCTTTCAGACATTGTTGTTTCTCATTTTCTTCATCCTTCAGACTTTGCAGTTTCTCATTTTCCTCATCTGTCAGGCATCCCAGTTTCTCATTTTCCTCATCCTTCAGACGTTGCTGTTTCTCATTTTCCTCATCCTTCAGACATTGCAGTTTCTCATTTTCCTCATCCTTCAGACGTTGCAGTTTCTCATTTTCCTCATCCTTCAGACGTTGCAGTTTCTCATTTTCCTCATCCTTCAGATGTTGCTGTTTCTCATTTTTCTCATCTTTCAGATGTTGTTGTTTCTCATTTTCCTCATCCTTCAGACGTTGCTGTTTCTCATTTTCCTCACCCTTCAGACGTTGCAGTTTCTCATTTTCCTCATCCTTCACATGTTGCTGTTTCTCATTTTCCTCATCCTTCAGTCTTTGCTGTTTCTCATTTTCCTCATCCTTCAGACATTGCAGTTTCTCATTTTCCTCATCCTTTCGATGTTGCTGTTTCTCATTTTCCTCATCCTTCAGACGTTGCAGTTTCTAATTTTCCTCATCCTTCAGACGTTGCAGTTTCTCATTTTCCTCATCCTTCAGACGTTGCTGTTTCTCATTTTCCTCATCCTTCAGACGTTGCACTTTATCATTTTCCTCATCCTTCAGATGTTGCTGTTTCTCATTTTCCTCATCCTTCCGATGTTGCTGTTTCTCATTTTCCTCATCCTTCAGACGTTGCTGTTTCTCATTTTCCTCATCCTTCAGACTTTGCTGTTTCTTATTTTCCTCATCCTTCAGATGTCTCAGTCTCTCTGCTGCTTCTATTTTCAAATGCTTGGCCTCCAGCTCAACTCTCTTTAACTCCAGATGGATTTTTAATTCCTCTGTGGAATGGTTGAGCTTGACATTTTCTGAGAGTTGTACATCTCCAAGGCCAGTCTGATTATTCTCTTGGTTGCTATTCTGTGATGCAGCTGTGACTAAAGCTGCAATCATGTATGCTTTAGTCAGGTTGTCATGCACCAGCCCTTTAGCCTGGCACATCTTAGCCAACTGGCTCCTTGTCACCTTGCTATACTCCTCTGCTGACATGCATGCCTGCTCTCCCTGACTAACAAAGCTAACAAAAAAATAAAACACTTGTGATATGAGCTCTGAGTGGCTGATTGAGAGTACAAATACCTTCAGTGACCACTGTACACAGGCTACAGGAATTCAATATCCACACCGCTACAAGCCAATTAATTTGTGATGTGGACACCTCACCAGTGCTAACTAATTAATATGTGATGTGGATATCCGATCACTGTCCAGCAATTAATATGTGATGCCCCTGCATTGGCCCAGTAATGAAGGAGCCTCAATCCTCACCACTGTCAACAGTGAGGGATGTACACAATGGAAGGATGACAAATACACACAATAAAGTGCAACTTCCCTTAAGAGCACACAGAGATCACAGTCATTCTGGTGCTGGCTTCTTCTTCTTTCTCCAGATCCCCAATAAGACTCTCCACTGGCACAGCTATAGGGTTGAGATTCCCGCTGAGTGGCCAAGCTAAGACCTCCAGCACCATGTCTGCCCAACCAGTGCTTCGTGCCCCTGCCCAAGTAGATGACACACACTTTAAGATTTGATTGATACACACACACACACACACACACACACACACACACACACACACACACACACACCTGGGAAAGACTGGCACAGGTTTACTAGCTATGTCCCCTTTTGCCCAGACTATAAGGTAGTTCCAGCTGACACCAGCCACCCTTATCAGCTACTATAAGACCCTTACAAAGGGTGTCCAATCTTACTGTGTAATGTTACTATTAATCCAAATGGTAGTTTTGACCAAGCATCAGGCTGTTAGGAGTGGCCTGTACAGTGTCACTAAATACATATGCAAGTACTCTAAGAGCTTAAATGTCTCACAAATATCAGCCACAAAGATAGGTTTAAATCTATTTAATAATAAATAATAATAGAACAAGACAATACTCAGTCAATCGACACAGTAACTTCTGAGTTCACAATTACAGGAAATATTTTAAAACAATATTGCAGGATAGTCTCAAGTAAATATAGAAAACATCTAAACGAATCTTTACTATATTCCTAACTATATCTACAAGAAATTACTGCACCCTAATTACTTACTATTAGCAAGGCAAGTGCAGAAGGTGATGATGATGAGTGGATGTTTCCAGGTCAAAGACAAAATAATGCACAGTTTCCCTCTGAAAGAGTTCTTAAATCAGTATCAAATATTACTGCTGGGTTAGCTTGGATGACATCACTTTTTGTCACCTGGCTTCAGTCCCCAAGCTAAACAGAAACTTAACAGAATTTAACATCTCTGTGTGAGAAATACATATCTTCGGAAATTTGCAGACCTTGAAAGTCATAAAACAATAAAACACTTACAAAACAATGCAGAAGGCACCCTAGTTCTAGACATCCTGTCTCCTTGCTGCATTGAAACTAACTTTTATAATACAATTGTAAAACAACTTAATTTCGATTTATTTTCTTGAAATTTTGCAAGTTAATCTTCTATGTTCCAGAAGGGTATGCTGTGGTTACATTCTTGAAGCTAAGTACTTAACATACAGTTCTGTATAAATCATATCAATATTCAGAAATGATATACAATTGTGTACAAAATTCCAGATAGATGGGGTGGCAGTGTCACAAATCCTTCGAAAGTACTTACCGTATATTAACGTTTGTTTTTCTTGCTACTGCCCTGTTGGTTGGTCTTATTATTTATTTATTTATATTTTGTTATTTATAAGATCTACCTTTAGCTAGAAGGTTCCAGAATATTTGTTATTTTAAGTTCTCACAATACCAAGTATTAAAACTAAAAGTTGTTAACAAACTGATTGCCGTGTTTTAGGGTTTGATTCCTTCAATCTTCATTTGCCTACTATGTAATTCTGAGCACATCACTAAACCAGGCAGTGCTCCTGGAGTAAGTCTGAAAATAAATCATGTGATTCCTGCTCTACCCCAGTCAATAAATATAAAATAATTTTTTTTGTTTTTGCAGTTACTGGTGAATGTTTGGAAAAGGTTGGTATTTATATATATGGACCTGTACTGACCAATGCCATTTGATAGACGTCTTTTGTGGAGGGAGACTGTGACAGCATATTTTCATGTGCTGGGGACAGTACATGGCTTTTCCTTGATGATCTGATTATAAGGCTAGAAATGGGGTAGGTAGTCTCATTGCTGCTGATTGATTTTAGGCCATAGGAGGATGTTGTTTGATGTGCTGAGCCTTTCTAGGAATTTATAAAATAGTGAGGATGGGACAGTTGTAAATTGCAGGATGATGTTGCGGTCATCTAGTTTAGGTTCTGCAGTGACTCTAGCTGGATTACATGGCTGAGCTTGTCATACGTCAATAAAGTAATGACGGAATTTCACGGCCATTTCAATGTGAATGCTTGGTGAGCATGGTTTTGGATGCTGGAAACTGCCTGGTTGAGAAGACCATTGGATTATGTTAACTTCATTTTTTGTTGGTCTGCATAGTATTCATTTTTGATACTAATTAAAATGGATGTTGTCACAAAATTGTCTGCGTAGTATATGGACTTCTGCAGTCTTAGATTGATAACCTCCTTCCAGTCTTATCTCAAAGTATCATTAGTTTTTATGTTGCTGAGGTAATTCAGGTGAGATTTTTTGGCTGGCCATTTTAATTTGCAGAAGGGCTGTAGAATTTTAGTATCTTTAGGAGAGTATAACTGAATTGTTGTATAGAAAAGTGCAAATAGAGTGTCCATAGTAAGTTCCAGTTTACTAGTTTAAGTGTGTTACTAAGTGTCATGGTTAAACTATTTTGTAGTTTGGGTGTATTACTATCATAGTTTTACTTATTTATGAGTACTTTTCCTGCATGCACAAGTGGGTGAATGGCTATTAAATGAATTCTGCTGTTTGTTTGAGATGGAGTTGGGTACTAGTATACAATCCTGGATGCTTTGACCATTTGTAATTTTTTCAGTTGTACTAGTTAAGATGATTACATTGGGTTATTTTGAATAGCTGAGTTAGTGGCTGCGACTGGGTGTTAATGTCATGCTTTTGGTCAGTATTAAAGTTACTGTGATGTTATTGTGACTATTGTTATAAACCTATGATGGAGCATATTCAGTAACATCTTTATGTAAATAGGTGTGGTGTAAATGTATACCAATATGATTTACTTGCCTGCAATGACATTTAGAGCAAATAAGATGGAATGTCTGCTTGATAATGATGGAAACTGGAGACAACAGTACAGAGAAGTAAAATCTTAATTATGATGGCAATATCACTGGATCCTTTGTGTCCTGCTGCTTCTGAAAATGTAGTATCCAAAGGCAGTAATTCTCTTTCAGGTATATGTGGTATTAATCAGGTTTTGGCTATAGCTAAAATGTCTGTGCTATGGGGGGATAACCAAATATGAAGATGTTCTGTATTATAACTGGTATTATAATGGCTGGGTTTTAAAGTGTATGGGGAAGACCAGCTAGGCCATTTTTGGTGGTCAAGTGTGTGTTAGCTAGTATATTCCTGAGATGGGGTGTGTTGTCTGATCTTCTTGTAGCATGTTGTAGTGGATTCCTATTAAAATTCTGAAGAGCGAGAAGGACAGTAGAAATCCCTAGAATATAGACCAAGTTTAAAGCTGTGATACCTAAGATTATTTTCTAGTAATCTTGGACTTATATACAAGTGGAAGGGGTGTGAGGGACACAGAGTCTGAAGTTTGTGTCTTTCAGCTTTTCCCTGTTAGGGGTCGCCACAGCGGAACTCCAGTCCGCTAATGATTGGTAGTGGATTTTTACGTACCGGGTTACTAGCCCTGACGCACAACCTTCAACGAAGGCACGTCCCATTCACGTACGCCTCCACACAGAAGACGCTCTAGCTGAGAATCGAACGGGACAACGTCTTGCTATGAGGCGACAACGCTACCGCAGCACAGAGTCTGAAGCCCCTTCAAAAATGCTTTAATGATTTACAGGAGTTCCTATCATGTAGTCGAACTTTTACAAGTTCGAACCTCATATGGTCGAGACCATAAGTTCGAATTTGTAAAAGTTCGAGCGTTTCAATGGAAATCTCCATAAGCAGAGATTTCCATTTTGTTCAATGGGGTGCGATCTCGGAGTTGGTATATTTAAGTAGCGGGGGGGTGTGAGGGTTGCAGGGGGGGCTTGCCCCCTGCTTAAAACAGTTTATTTTGTTTTACATTGTTTTTTTTTTTTTATACATAGTCAAAGTTTTGTAACTTCGAACATAATGGTTCAAACATTACATGTTCGAAGTTATAAGACTTCGACTACGTGATATAGACCCAATTTACAGTGGACTTTGAGTTACTGTTTTATTTTGGAAATTTAGTTACAGGTCTCACAAGGAGCTGGTATAAGAGGTATTGATTTTTACAGAACATGTTGTGGGAGTTGGTGAAATGTGGGATTCTTTGGATAGGTTTGGCAGTGGCACTGGTATCTGCATATCACTTTTACTAATCGACAAAGAGTAGAGTATTTGCTAGTACTGTAATGGTAGTGGAGGTAACAAGGTGAGTGTCTAATCCAATGGCTGTGTAGGGGAGTGGTTTTATTAGGCCTTTGAAGGCATGAATAGGTAGTGTTGCAGTGTTTAACAGTAATGAAGATGCGTTTAGTTGTAACGCTAATAAACTGTAGAAGTTCTTTCAGTGGAGAGGACAGAATGCTGCAGGACTGAGATGTGCGGAGAGAGCGTCTTAAATGTGGAGTTAGAAAGTAATGCTTGCGTTTGGTAGATCTACTGCAATATACAAACTAGTTGTAAGCTTTAGTTATGATAGACATGCAATATGGAAGGAGTATATATAAGCCTTGAGTGTGGAAGTAGTAAGTAATATTTGTGAAGATAAGTGGTAGCTGAGATGCGCTATATAACTAACTGTGAACTTGAGTTATAATACATATGTCCGGGATGGGGGAAGTGTCTGTAATTTCTGAATCTGGAAATAGTAATGTTGACATGATTTAGTGGTAAATTGGTTACATAATTGTAATTTTTCATTATGATATGTATGTGCAAGACTTCTGGCAGTAGTAAATACTGTATTAGCTGAAAAGTATTACATACGATCATTTGTTATTGATGTGTCTAAGTAATAGTATGGGCCAGTAACAGTATGACTTTATAGTTTATGTAAGATGAGCATCTGACCAGCTCTAGGCATATAAATAATTAAGTGAGGAATGTTCAGGAAGGGTGGCAGTGCAGTTAAGGACATCCACCTGTTTTAACTTTTTTCTGGATTTTTTATATTGTTCTTTGTTTTCTGGATTTTTTATTACTAACTTTTTTGTGCTTTTATTGTTTTCACCATGGACATTAAAATTATTAAAATGAGACATCAAATACATTAATAAAAACAATTCATTATTATTATAACTGGAATGCCTTTGTATCAGGTTATAGGCAGATTAATAAATAATATTTGCTAGAATTAGTTATTAGCTTGTCCAGGTCTAGGTACTTATTAAAATCACCAGTAGAGGGCAGATTAACACAGCAAATGTTCTAGGTCTAGGATATCTGAGTGTGGAGGTACCTGCATAGCAAAGCAACACAAACAAATAAATGTCATATTATTCTGAAGTACAGGAAGGTAACTTTCAAAATGGCACCAGTGGTTTGGGGCCCAGGACAGGTAGTCTGTCTGGCCAAATACTAGGAGTTTTGTAAATACAAAGACATTTGCGCAGCAGCTTGCTGTTGCTGTACACTGCTGTTGGTTAAATAACCCCACTGCTTTAAATACTGTTTGCAGATGTTTTTCTGCGGGTCAGTCTTTTGATGAGACAGCAGTCTACAAAGTTCTGTCATGGCTGACTATTTTACAGTGTACTTACAGTATCACCCTTACGAAGGGACTAGAGGTGGTTCCCTTTGAAAAGGAAGACCACAATGGACTTTTACAAACTTGCTAGCTGGCTTAACTAATACATGGTAGCCTGCAATAGATACACATTGCACCTTAGCTTTGAGAGCAGAACTAAAAATGACTTCTTGGACTTCACCTTTAAATGCTCCAGGTCACCTCATACAAGTTTTGCTTTTTGTGTGAAGTTGCAGCTACGTAATTTAACTAACTTCACTGCATGATGAGGATACAGAGCTTCCAAAATAGTTTTTTACCAAGTTATCATCACAGACAAGCCATATTACTTGTAAATGCTGTTATGCTAATAGCGCCTTCAGCTACAGCACGCTCTAGAGAAGCTGTCATTTTAAGTGACTGTGGAAATGTTTCTCTTAGCACAACCCTTAACTAATTATAGCAAGAATAGGCCATTCAGAACATTCTATATTATACATTACATGTGTGACTCTTCTGACAGAAGCTGAGATTTTAATCAAAAAATTATGACACACATTACAGTTATAATTCTTTATCAGTCCGAAAAATGTTACTAAAACTAAAGTAGCATAACAGTAGACTGCTGCATAATTCATAAACAGAATAAAGTACATTATGTAGAACCAAATACAAAGCAGTGATACAGAACAGTAAAAAAAATAAAAATATAGATGTTTATTGAACAGTTTGAGCATTTTCGTCTCTCTCTCTCTCTCTCTCTCTCTCTCAACTTCATTAGAAGTCCTGTTGATCAAATTACATAGAAGTATGGCACATATTGAAGAAGGCCCTTGCATGCTAGCCTGATGGAGGCAAACAAGCTTGTGTAGGGAGTCAGGACTTGGAGAAAAGAAAACACTTATCGTCACAAATGACTGTGCTGCTCCATGATTACTCACCCCACACCCTGGGACCAAATAGGGCTGTTACCCAGGGGGAAGCAAAATGGTCAGTGAATTGACTGAGGGGTAAGCTGAATGGTCCTGAGGAGGACTAGAGCAAGAAACAAAAAACTGAAAATACTTTATCATTGTCATTAATAAAACAGACTGTTTTTTCCCCTCATGGACTGAGGGATATGTAAGAATGAGTATTTTAGTGTCAAATGCTGGCTTGTAACAAATCTAACCTCTGCAGTAGTGGTTAAAGGATTATAGTCCTTATTGCTGCAGCCCTGCTAGTCAAATACCAGCTGACTGAGTACAACCCAATGAAAGGGGCATTATCATAAGAAATATATGTATGTATTGGTCATATGTATATATATTTATTGAGCATGTGTGATATGTACACACACACAGGGATTTATTTAGAGTGAGTATGGGATCTATCTTATTTAACATCTGCTTATTCTTATGTAAGACAGATTCAGACAGGTTTATATGTGTGTAACGTGTGCAGTGAGGGTGTGTGTATGTACTTTAAAGTTTGAGAGGTGGGTTGTATGCAAGTAAGGTGCAAAGTTTGTCATGTGTGTAAGTAAGTGGTTGAATTGCAGCAATTTGCATGCATGTTTGCTGTGTGCATGGTCTAGGTTTTGTTCTCTGTGTTTATCTTGAGTGGATGATCAGCAGCTGTTTGTGTGTGCGCGTGCAAGCTCTCTGGTGCGTGCATGTTTGTGTGTGTGTGTGTGTGTGTGTGTGTGTGTGTGTGTGTGTGTGTGTGTGTGTATTTGTTGTGTGTAATGTAAAGGTAGTGAGTGAGTAATTGAGGTTGCTGCTTGTGAGGCTGGAACCTTGTGGTGTGTTTTTTTTTTGTAGGTAACTGGATGTGTTTTGTGTTTGGGATGTATTGTAGCAGATGAGTGTGGACTGTATAATGGTTATGTGAGATGGATGATTCTGTAACTGTTTCCTGAGGGAATATGGTGTGTTTGGTGTGTACTGCATGTTTGGTAAGTGTGGGCTGTGTGAAGGTTATGTGAGTTTGGTGTTTATGCAATTCTGTCTGAGTGGCACTTACCCTATGGGTATGATGTGAATTGTGAGAGAGTGTAATGTGTGTGTGTGTGTGTGTGTGTGTGTGTGTGTGTGTGTGTGTGTGTGTGTGTGTGTGTGTGTGTGTGTGTGCATGTGTGTGTGTGTGTGTGTGTGTATATATACAAGTGAGTATATGTGTGAGGATGATGGTTAGGGATCCCCAGTATTTTGACTGATGAGTTTGCTTATTGGAAGAACCTTTCCACTAACCAGCTTTCGACTAGTCAAGCATCAAAATTTAGCAGCTAATCTGGTTAAAGATGTGTGATAAATAAAATTTCAAGGTATAAGGCAGTTGGCAAGTACAAATCAAAGCAGTAATGTTACAGTGCATTCAAGATGTTCCACTGGACAATGTTTACAGGCAGTGCACAATATATTTTTATATAGTCATGATACAGTAGATTCATAGGTTTGATTGTCAAGCTAATGATTTACTGGCCTTCAAAAAGTCTAACTGTTGCAACAATCATCTACTTCCCATGTACATGCAATGATTATTTCTTACAGAAGTTTCTGGCTGACTTCTGACAGTAGGGGGAAAGTATAGTTCAAATTTTCAAGACCTGTGATGTTTTTAGTAAGGATCATTGTACCTTTTCAAGGTATTTCATTTAGGTGGTATGAAGGCTGTGACCAGTTTTGAAATGGTTAGTTACAGAGTGGCATGCTGATCTCCCCGGACTGACTAGATATGCCCTTTAGAATTTAATGAGTTACAAAATATTTTGACTTTGGTAGGCAGGTAGGTACATGGTGGTCAAAGTTTAAATGCCTGTCTCACACTGCCTCTAGATCTAGAATGATGACGTTCTTTTATTATTTGGTTAGTTATCATGTAATCGTTGTTTATTGCCTTTTTGCCAAGGTGAATTTATTGACATTTAAGGTGAGGTCATTATTACTTCAGTAGGTATATATTTTTGTAGACCATCTTGAAGAACTCCTGCATCTTTTGTTGAAGTAATTATACTTACCCATGTGCAATCATTAGCACATTTGTTAATCCAGAGTCCATTTCCTACTTTCATATCTCCCCAAAAAATGTCTAAAAAGAATTGTCTGTGCTACAGGGCCCTGTGGGACACCAATGGTAGCCACCATGAGGACAGAATTGGAGCTCCTCAACATGACCAATGTACTGTTGCTTAATCAGTGCTTTACTGACTGAATTACACATGGTTTGGCATTTAATGATTCTGATCTGTCAGTTATTGTCCTATGTGACTACTGCAGAATACCTTACTCAGGTTAAGCAGCATACTCCATCAGATGTTTAAATGTCTTCAAAGAATTCAGCAAAATTTAAAGATAAGATCTCCCCCTAATAAACCTGTATACTCTTCCATATCTTACAGAAATAGGTCCCCTGTATCATTTTGATTAAGCTTCAACATAACTTTCTCCATGAATTTACATAAGCCTTTTATTTACCTCTATTTTTCATTGTTTGTAGGAAAAAAAGGATAGTTTATAGCTAGGAAGATCTATTTTTATTTATATTTTGTAGTTTTACTTCTGATTTTCACTATTTGCAGTTATAAAGGGATAGATTGTGAACAGTCAAACTCTAACAATCCCAAGGGGCCTAGGCAACCTTAAGTTTACACAGACTGTAGACAGTACAATCCAGAGATTATCTATCCAAAACAATTTGGTGTTGGTTTGTGAATTATTATGCAACTGCTTAGTAAAAGGAAATTTATTTTGATTTATGTTTTATATTTTTACCTCTGATTTTCATTGTTTGTTGTTAGAAAGGAACGGATTGTAAACAGGCAAACTCTAGCCATCACAAGGGGTTTAGTCAGCTATAAATTCATACAGACTGTAGACAGGACAATCGAGTGTTTATCTGACACAGTCTGGTGTTGGTTTGTGAATGATTGCACAACTGCTTGGTAAAATAGATTTATTTTGATTTATATTTTAGTTTATTTATTTATTATTATTATTTTTACCTTTTATTTTCACTGCTTGTACAAAGAAAGGGATAGATTATAGAGAGGAAGATTTGTTTTAAGTTATATTTTATTTTATTTTTTACCACAGATTTTTACTGTTATAATGAGGTACGGCTGGGAGTGTAAAAGAAATCCAGCATTTTAGTGTGCCTGGCATAACTTGTATAATCGGTCAGATTGCCGACTTTATGAATAACTTTCCCCTGTGTAAGGTCGGCTTAGTGCACTTAATTTAATATTCACTTGCATATTATTTGAGCGATAGAAGCTGACTTAAAATTTCTTTGAATTCTGTGGTAACTGATTTTGGTTATTCTTTTCTTTTATAATTCTTTATTTGTTTGTAACTGAAAATGGATTCCTTAAATGAGTGTGCTATTAATGATTTGCCAAATCACAAGTATCTTGCACAGTGTACTAAATGCTATGAATATTTAAAGGTAACACTTGCTAACATTGGTGACCTGTGTTTCTCATATCAAATGCTGCATGGTTTCCTCATCAGTATTAGTAGTAAATCTAGATTTACTGACAATGATTGCACTTGTACAATTGGCAGGTGGCACAGCTTGGAAAACTGTTGTTACGTATATGATGAGTCGGCTGATGAGATATAAATAATAAGTACAAATAAAACACATTTAGGAAAGGAAGTGAAAGGAAAGAAACCTGATAGACTTCTTTGAAGCAGTCACCAAAGCCATAGACAAGGGTAAGGTGGTTCACTAGATCTCGGCAAGGCGTTCGACACCATCCCCCACTCTGGAATTATAGATAAACTCACTAAACTAGGTATAAATCTCTATGTCACAAGATGGGTTGCCAACTGGCTCACTGAAAGAACCCACACTGTGAAAGTAGCAGACTCCAAATCCAACTTCAGACCAGTGACAAGTGGAGTACCACAGGGTTCAGTCCTGGGTCCTCTCTTGTTTGGTATCTACTTTTCTGAAGTACAGGCTGACACAGAAGGTCTTTGGCTAACGAAGTTTGCAGATGACTGCAAACTAGGAGCCATAATCGAAACTCCTAACGATGTGGACATCCTACAAAAGGGCCTCACTGAGACAGATGCCTGGTGTCAAAGCCATGGCCTCAAGCTCAATGCCAAAAAGTGCATTATCATCCCCTTTGGTAAAAACTCTGTACCCATGAACTACAACATAGGCAGTAGTATACTTAACACCGAAAATGTGATAAGAGACATTGGGACACAGGTGGACAGTAGTCTCTCCTTTGATAATCACATCACCACAGTAGTCAGGAAATCCTTCTACGTGGCACACCTCATCACAAAAGGTTTCTCATCCAGAAAAAAAGAGGTCATTGTTCCCCTCTACTCATCACTCATTAGACCCATTATAGAGTACAACGCCCCTTTTGGTATGTACCTCACAAGACATCTACAACAACTGGAAAGGCCGCAGAAACACCTCACAAAGAGGAATACCAGCCTCAAACAGATGCCCTACGCAGACCGTCTCAAAAAACTCCAGCTTTACTCCGTTGCATATCACCTACTCAGAGGTGGTCTCTGCCTAACATACAAAGCTATGTCAAACCCAGAGCTGTTGGACATGCTCCACTTAAAGAAATCCCAATCCCTCCGAGCTACGCGCTCTAGGGACCTAAACCTTGTCACCACAATAAACAGAACATGCAGGAGGGCTAGATTCCTATCCCAGAGACTTCCCATACTCTAGAATAAACTACCTATCTATATCAAAGCTCCTCATTAGCAGTCTTCAAGAAAAATCTTGATGATTAGATGGGAAATAGGAAATTCACCCCGGGGATCACCTCTGTGGCTCTGCTCGACAGGGGCACAGGAAAATAAATTTCTTGGGTGGTGAAAGTCAGGGTACCTTTTTGGCTGGGCTTGTATAGGCCCCAGGGCCGATAGCCTAGTACCTGCCTATGAACCTATAAGTGTTCATTGTCATTAAAGTAGGTGGGAGGTTGGCATAATGGTTAAGGTGGTTACCTTAAAGACACAAGGTGCAGAGTGTGAGTCCCACAAGGGATAATTGACTAGGCTTAAAATGGCCCACAAGGGTAGTTAGCCTAGTACTAATCTATGAACCTATGAACCTGTAAAGATCAGTCAACCCCTATTAAACATGATACTTGTGATGACAACTTTGGAATTCAGGATACAAGTATTCCACAAGCTGGGGATTTAGAACTTGTAGAATAAAATAAAAAAGGAAGAAATTCACATCAAATAACAAAGAAAAAAAGAAAGCATTTAATGTCTATAATGCAAAAAGAATATATATTAAAAAGGACACTGCTTTATTATGTAATACACATCACAGGTTTTTGAATAATTAATCCATATTCAGTCTACAGAAAATGACATCATTTTTTCAACAGACAAGGTAGATAACGCCTGTGCTAATTAGGTCAATGAAAATGCTCAAGCACGTATGTCCTCAGCTACTGGAGTTTGGCTTTGCTAGCCTGAATGTAACCATAAAGGCTTAAAAACTGAAAAAAAAAATAATCATGGACATTCAGAAGCTGTGTAGCTGAAACACGATGTCCTCAAGGGATCATTTGCATATATCCAATTGGTCTCCGTTACAGGAGGTTTAAGGTATCATACAGTGAAAACTGTAGCTTGGATGAGTTTTTCTTGTAGTTTTAATGAATAATTTATCTATGTGACCTTTTTACCCTTTTGCTTGGAAATTAGTTGGGATATTTTGTAGACACCTTAATCTTTATGAGCATCAGTTGGGTTTAAAGACCCTGTGTTTCTGTAATATGGCAAAACTATCCTTTTATGCTGTGTTGATTATATCTGTAAAAAGGGTGAAACATGCATGCCCACAGCTAGTGGGGTTTGTCGTTACTGGTCTGAGTGTAACTATAAAGACTTAAAAAGTGAAAAAAAAAAAACATTGACATTCAGGAAGTATGTATATGAAACCCTCGATGTCCTTAATACTGATCCTTGGAGGGCCACTACTCAAACAGCCTCCCATTCAGAAAAATAATGATATTTACCCTTTGGTGTCTGTTATAGAACCAGTTTTGTACCCACCTAACAATATAGGTGTTTATTGATAACTTGAACATTGAATTAATAATGACAGAATATGGTAAAATGTTAAATGCTTTAGTTAGATTCAAATAGGCCACTATAACTCCAAATACCAGAAATTATAACTATACTAACAGGACTATAAAAATGTATCAAGTTTGTGAATGTAGACCTGTTCTTTATAAAGCCATATTAGGATATATCTATTAAAGGCCCAAATGAGAAATTTTCCATATTTATTCTTAGAAGGTATCTTTCAAAGCACTTCCCAATTAGTGATTTTAGGCTAATTGGATTATAGTGAATGACCTTGTCAATTGTTCTCCCCTCACCACACCTTGAGTATAAGCACTGCGTTAGACAACTTCTGAGTCAAAAGAATCACCCCAGTAACAAATTAACCAAAATAGTAGTTGGGTAATCATATCCTTGGTTAAAGATTCCCCAAAGCAATCTGAATATTGTCTATAGTGAGGAATTAGTTACCGGTTCTGATGACAGTATTGGATCGGGTGTAGTATCACTTAGTCCTACAATGCAGTTCTGATTGTAATGCTTTATTCTTGACTTTTACTAGTAAAACAAACATTGAATATGTTTACTAAGTCAGTGCCCAAATGTAAAGTTCTCCGTCATGAATAATGGACCTAAGAATACCCGCAGACACTTTAATTGAGTATGCTTCATGTGATCTGAAACACATTTCAGGAGGTGTGACAGTGCACACATTTTTTTCCTTCCTTTAGTCAGTATTAATAAAATATATTGATTTCTATACAGATACAGTTCATGAAATCCTTGTTGGATTTGACAAGATCTTATTTTAATATTTTCTCCATGTCATTAGTGAGGTAAATGGTTCTTTAACTTAATCACATGTGGAGTCATATTTTTAATAGTTTGGAGAAATGTTTTATATAGCAAATGGGACTGGCCATTTAGACCTGATCTTATTAATAGTGATATAGTCTCTTTATGAGGAAGTGTAATGAAAATTTAGACAGAATGTGTTTATTCTATGCAATGATATGAACTGCTTACTCTGACATTTTCAAAAGTGGGTCTGAAAAGAATCTAAGACTTTGTCAGAGGGAGACTGTAGCCCTTTGATGTTTCCATATATTTTATAGATATTCCAAAGTCACCAAATCTTATGACCAGTCATACCTTGCAAGTACCCTTTCTCATACTGCACGTCTTTTCTTGATGACCATAAAAACAAAATTGTGGCTACCCACGTAGTTATCTAGGTTATGTTTAACTGCTTAACTTGCAGGTGACATTTATTCCAGAGATTTGGGAGATGTTGGGTTATAAACTTGTCCCTCCACCATGGTTTATTGATCCGTTGGAGAAGATTTAAATCTTTAATTGTTGTATTGAACTTGCAGAGATACAGGGGTGCAGTGCAACTGGGTCTCTAATGGCATGGTAAGTAAGGCAAAGATGTCCCCTCAAATGTCTATATAAGACACTGAATAATTATGACCTCTTCTGGTTGCTCACAAACATTAGTTCTGTGATACTTCTGGTTTGAAACCTCTGGGGTCTTTCTAATCTTTTGATATGTTTATTGACATATATTCAGAAGGGGACATTGTGCTCAATAATTAGTTTCATCAATGCTAACTACAAGGGAGTGATTTATTCTTTAAGCCTTTGGCAGTTAGCTGTACTAATAAAAGGATTTACTGACAACTGTTGTCATGATTTTCAGAAATAGAGGGAGTTATCAACCTGAGTTCCTAGGTTCCTGACTATACCTCCATTTTGTAATGGGGTATTCTCTATATAATATGATGAGAGGAAAGGTTCTATTCCAAAATGATGATACAACTGTATTTAGCATTAAGTTCTTGCCAGTTTTGGTACACTAAGAGGTTTACTAAGGAGGGTTCTTTCTGGAGAGGTTGAGGGTTTGTTGTCATGGAATGACTTAACAACAAACCCCAATTTGCAGCCATCTGTAGACTTTGTTAGCCAGGGATCTTGGCTCTTCAATTGAATCTTAAAAATAAATACCAAAAAGGAACAGTCCCAGCACCATGCTCTGAGGAACACCACTGGTTATATTCACACTTTCTGATGAGACATGTGCATCTTGCATTGTGCAGGCTCTATCTTTCTGTCAGTTTACTATCCAACTTATCACATATGGGATGGATATTAAAGCATTTAACTTTTTTACGATACCATTATGGGGAATGGTGTCGAAGGCCTTGGCCAGTTTAAGATATACCATGTGCCCTGTATGGCCACTATCTACAGCTCTGTAACCCTTTTGAAGAAGTTTACCATATTAAATAAACAGGATCTACCTTACAACAAACTGTTGGGGATCAATTCTAACAAGATTTTTGATATTGCACTTTATGAAGTTAGCTACAACACATTCAATGGCTTTGCCAATGTGGCTTGTAAGGCTGATATATCTGTATTTACCCTGGCTGATTGTAAGACCACCCTTATTGAGGGGGCATTGCCACTGCAGTATATTACTCATCAGGGAATGTGTCTACACGAGCATGTTTTGCACTATTAATTAAGCAATCAGGTATATTTTCAGGTCCCATGTAGGAAGTTTTTTTTTGTCTTGGTTAGCACTATCATGATATGATTTGTTATAGATTATTTGAGACATAAAAGATTCAGATATTTCAGAACTTTAAGCAGAAGTCTTGGGGTTGAAGTTGCCACTCAGTTTGTTTGCAAGGATAATGTTTATTAGGTCAGAATAGGAGGTGTCATTACAAACAGGTTCAAAGCAATGTGCAGTCAACAAACTTTAAACTGTTTTTTGAAAATCATACAAGATAACAGTAAAGAGGGTATATTTGTAAATTCCACTCAACAACAAAGGAATACTGCTGTTTCATTCTCAGTTGTGGACAGAAATTAAATGATCAAAATTATGTGAAAGTAACATTTGTACTAAGAAGTGGAAAGCAAGGAAGTCAAATTTCAGTATGATAAGAAATAGAAAGTAAGGAAGCTAAATTTCAGTAAACAAGCACATCAAATAAGGAAAATGAATTTTAGTAAAGTCACCAGATGTGCCAAAAATACCAGATCACAAGAATCGACAAACACCAATCCCTGCTTGTTAAAAAGCTGTTCGAGATTATGTGAGAGATATTCCATTGATGCTTCTTTATTGCCCTTTAAAGTAGAGCTCTGATTAATTATAAACTGTTATCAAGTACATGAGGAAATATTCCATTTTTTTACATGAAAGGATCTGATGTAATATACAGCTAACGCCTTTACAAATCTGTTAAAAGGTGCAAACACTGCCCTCTTGTGGACATAGTATGTAAGGAGTGTCAGTAAACAAATACCAGTGGTTTACTTGTCTGTGATGTAAATGGTTTGCAACTAAAGTGATATAATTTTGTATGTTTTTCATTTATATGAATGTAAGATTGCTTTGTCATATGTGTAAATTTAATAAAGATTTTTTTTTTGGGGAAAAAAAAAGATTAACACATCCAGTCATATGCATTGCTCATGTGGTACTCAGCATACAACTCATCAGACCAGTGCCAGAAGCTCAATTACCGATACCTTGTTAATGTGTAACTTGTAGCAGGGGTTGGATTTACAATTCTGTTGCACTCAGACTACACTACATAGCACATATGAGCTTTCTGTTCTCACTTTTTAATCCTAATTTCTTAAAAATTCCTGAGTGAGTACACTGCCAGTTAACTGTGTTTACGCCACATAACTTTCCCCTGAAATTTTGAAGCTACTTTCACTTTTCATGCAATATAATAAGCATGTTTCTTGGAATAATTACATTGCTGTTAATGTACTGGGTGTAATTATTTTTTTGCTGTTATTTGCATTATTTGCTAGCTAACTATGCAACAATCACTCAGCAACATCTTTTGGCTTATAGTTCCTTCAGTTTTTTTCAAAAAATAATTATTCACATTCTGTTTACATTACTTTCAGATCAACCATCATGGCAGCATTTGCTGTTGATATAAATGGGCCTGATTCTCTCATTTTTTTTTCTTTTTTTTATGAAGACAACCTAGTACAGTACCAGAATTCTCAGTAATCACTGACCCTTGTTTTCTGATCCACAGTCTGTGTTTTTTTTTTCTGATAGTGCAAAATACAATGTTATAAAATGCAGAAGAGACATGCTAAAGACAGCCTTCATTATGTCTGTGTAACACAGTGTATTTAGCTGTTAACCAAAACGAAGGTGGATCAAGCCCACGCAGGGATGACGTCTATAGAGGATTGTGGTCTACTGGTAAGATCGCTACCCCGCAACTCTTGGGTATGAAGTTCACTCCTGGCCTTAAATGTATTGTCTCTGTGGAGTTATGGCTGATTCCTGATGTGAAGTTTGTAGATTCACTTCCAACAGAGTCATTCACAGGAAATTTTGCAGTTATCCATGTATCCTAAAGGATATGGTGTCTGACTCTGGGTCAGTCTGTAGTTAAGCTCATATAGGTGTAAGATCATAATGTACAGCAGCCTTATTTATATTAATTACTTTGCATTCATGTCAGCCTACTGAGGGAAATGTCAGTAAGTGAAAATAATGCAAGACAAAATCCCAGAATGCCAATTTCACTGAATCTCAAAATATATTGTTTTTCAGGGGAGAGAAGTCCCTCTTCACCTTTCATATGGAGAGATATCCCCACACCCTCCAAACTTGTATGTACCAGTTCCACGGTCACACAGAATTATGGCTGAAAGTGCCTTTCGGCAAAAGTACTTGGCAGTATTGACATTTGGTGAAAATGCCATTGTACACTCGTCTATCTGCCATTGCTTCTTGTACTGATGTTCATTAATGTGGCTGTGCTTGATATGCAGCAGAAACTAAACAATCGTGTCTGATTATGTCATTGTAGATGTTCATTATACTGATCCCTGCTGCAATAGCCTTAGCGATATGGATTATATCCTGCCAGGGATATAACAGCTGTCCAGCTCCCAGAGCTTCAGGGCACCTTCCACTTGTCCAAACTGTCAGGCAGCTCAAGTTGAGCTGACTACAAGACAAGTCTAAGAGTGAAGCCCTTTAGAACTTTACTGCAGCTGGCCAGTATGCTCCTCTGAGGCTTTCGAGAATTCACAGTAGGCATATACTGTTCCGTTGTTGGGCAGATACGTTCCCTTTGGGGTAAAGGTCCATTTTATTATTAATGGTGCTGTTTTTTTCACTTTCCTCTTCAGAAAAGTTACTTTAAATCTAGGAGTGTTGTGTTTTAACTGACTGTCACAAGACTGTAATGTGTTTTTAAATGGAGCACTCATTTTCCCTGTCAGTTTAGAAATGATGTAAAGGAAATGAAAACATTTTCTGTGGAGAAATTGTGGTTTTTTTTTTTTTTACTTTGCAGTGTTTTAAAGTGCTTTTTACTGTGTTTTTTTCCTCAAAAAGTAACTTTCATAGATGGGTAGTGTTTACTGGCATTTGCTGCTTGTCTTCCCCTGGAAAGAGCCACCATTTTCAACTTGGCCACAGAAGAGATATCAGTCCCACAGTCAGTCCTTCTTCCAGCCCCCCCAAAAAAAAAATAAATTAAAATTAAACAAACAGCCTTTCTCACCACAGCAGGGTAACAATTTGCCTCAGCTGTAGGTGGGAGACACTGCTGTGGTTATTTGTTGTATATCAGATCACTCATCTTTTACCCCAGATCCCTATGGAGTAGCTCCTAAAGCCACTATGGACCAGAGGTTAGCCACATCCTCTGTGGCTATTGGGATCCCCGCAGTGGGCAAGGGAGAGCTACTCTTGTTAGTCCTGGGACAGGGAACAGAGAAGGTTTCCTTGTTGCATCAGAATGATGTGCCCATTCTTTGGGAAGCTGATGTTGCCATTTATAACATTTGACTCCATTTTTCTTGTCAAAATGAAATGGAAAAAACAAACATTTATCTACTCATCAAATTTCTTTGGATAATAGTTTACTAGGTTTGCCTCAGGGTTTAATTCAGGCTGTTGATCTTTCTTGTTAAGTAATTTCTAGTTAAACAAAGAGGGATACCTCTTTTCCTGAAGAGATTCAAGATTTTGAATCTGAACAGGAAGATGCAGGGATGGATACAGGGGTTTCTCCCCTCGGATTTCTGATTCAGACTCTGAGAAGAACTTAGTTCCTGATTCTTCCTGTGGCAGTTTCTCTTTCTCTGAGACTAGTGCTAGAATGTGCCATTGTTTTCAGTGGGAGAACACTGAGGTTTCTCAGTACCTTAGAAAATACCATTAGTTGTTACAGAATTTTCCAGATCCTAAACCCATTCCTTCTGTTCTGTCTGCTTTAGAGGATGTGTGTATTACTGCCTGCAGTTTTCTGATAGTCACCCAGCTGCCCCTAAAAGGCAGATAGGATGTATAAAGTTCCTCAGTCTTTCAAATTTGTATATACTATTACCAAACCTGACCCAGCAGCTATAGCTTTAGTTGATTCCACTGATGGTAAGCAACTAGTTAATTCCAATCCTACTGTTTCTGTTAAGGATGGGAAAATTATTGATATGTATGGGAAAAAGTGTATACTTCTGCAACTTTGATTTTCAGAATTTTGAATTGTTAGGCTCGTATGTTAAAGTTTGTTCTAACTGTAAAAGTATGATGAATGTTTTATCTACAGTTTCTTCTTGTGAGGGAAAAATCTACTTTAAATGACTTAAGTTTCTTCTATTGCACAGGTCACTACTCACTGTTTACAGTGTGGGTATGACTCTGTTGATATTTCATCAAGTGCTATGGCCACTGGTACTGTTTTGAGGAGGTTTGCACGGCTGCATTCTCAGAACCTTCCAGAAGATGTTAGAAATGAGATTTTAAATTCATCAATGGATAGAGAGTTAGTGTTTGGCCCCTCTGCTACAGTGATGATCAAAAAGTGTGCTGACAGTGGCAAGCTAATCCAGGGAATCTTTAAGATTTTTCAGCTTTCCTTTTCAAACATTTACAAGGGATTTTCTATCTCCACATCCAGTTTTGGCAAAAAGCAGAGTAAATAGTCTAGTTTAAGATGAAATGGCAATAGGGTTCCAAAATGAACCCTTGAAATACCCCAAACCAAGGACAGTCCAACAAGTCTGAATGACTATTCAAAAAATATTATGACTCCCCTTTCACCCTGGCCCCTTTTTTCTCTTCCAGAAAGTCTGAATCTCAATTTGTCTCTTTAGCAACTGATAGTTTCTGACAAATTGGTTCTGAAAATCATTCATCACGCTTACAGATGGCAGTGGGAGGAGACTGCTCCTTTCCAGGAGGTCATTCCTCATATTCCTGATCAGATGCTATTGTTTCCACAGGTTCTTCATCACATGCTGTTCCAAGGAGAGGCAGAATCAGTTCCTCCTTCCAAGGTGGGGAAGGATTTTTATTCAAATTAACAACCTGTTACCTCTTCTTTTTTCAAATTTCCTGGTAACAGTAGACTTTAAAGGATACTTATCATTACAACCCTAGTTATCCCGACTTCAGAAGTTTCTTAAGGTTTTGTGTGTCTGAATCACACTGTGACTTCTCTGCCTTACCATTTGGACTATTTTTTGCACCAAGAGTGGTCACAAAGTATCTAGCTCCAGTTATAGCTCATTGTAGGCTACAAGGCATCTACATTTTTCCACATTTAGACAACTTGCTTTTCTTTGCAGAGTATTTTTCAAAGTGTCAGGAATCTCTGTTTTGAGTGAAGATCTCTTACAGAAGCTGGGATTCCAAGAGAAAATTGAAAAGTCTTTCTTGACTTCTTCA
This sequence comes from Protopterus annectens, assembly GCF_019279795.1. Classification (NCBI taxonomy): domain Eukaryota; kingdom Metazoa; phylum Chordata; order Ceratodontiformes; family Protopteridae; genus Protopterus; species Protopterus annectens. The sequence continues at coordinate 782,145,220 of NC_056733.1, read as the reverse complement.
CACAAGATTGTGTTCTGTGATGTCAACTAAACATCTCAGTTCAAAGAGATTTTCTTCCACATGAAAAATAGATCATATCTAGATCTATTTCTAAAGTTTTCCATTCAGACTTTGGTCACTGCAAGGGAATGCTGCAAGGTTTTGGGTCTCATCTATGATTCTCATGATACCCCTGGCAAGACTCCACATGAGAAGGATACAGTGGTATCTAAAATCTCTTTGGTCCCAGCATAAACATTCTTTATCTTTTCAAATCCCAGTGCTAGGGTTTGCAGAAGAAAAATCATTTTGGTGGAGACACCAGATATCTTAAAATCCAGGTCTTCCCTTGTCAGTCCCTGCTCCAAAGAAGTCAGTCTCCACAAATGCCTAGGACTTTACTTGGGGAGCAGTTTCAGGAGGGATAAAAGTGCAGCAGGTTGTGAAACACTAAGGACAGTCACAAGGACATAAATATCAAGAAGGTGCTTGCCTGATCAAGGCACTCAACTCTCTGAACCATTGTTGGTCCCTGGGGCCTCTTTAAGTGGTTACAGACAATACCACAGCCATGTGGTACATTAACAAGCAAAGGGGAACCAGGTTGCAACCCCTTTGCAAACTAGCCATGTTAGCTTGGGATATAACTTCATAGCACAATCTTACTGTATAAGCATTGTGCAGTCTGTCAGAGCAAAAATGTGTGGCAGGCAAGCTGAGCAGGAACAGGACAGACCCTTACAAATGGAAACTAGATCAGGGAGTCTTCCAAGATTTGATCTGTCTGTGGGGTGTTCCTCAAATAGATCTGTTTGCCAACTTTCTGAACAATCAACTGAAAACGGCCTCATGCAAAAAGGCCTGGAAGGCATATGCCTTTTCTTTTCCTTGGACAGGAATGTTCCTGTATGCTCTTCCACCATTTCCACTAATATCCAGGGTACATTTGAAGATGCAGAAGGAATCCCCAAGATCATTGTGGTGACTCCCTTCTGGCCAAGGCAATCATGGTTCTCCTTTCTTTTGGAAATGGCCAAGGGCAATTAACACAAGCTTCCTCACAGACTGGATTTACTCACAAAAGAACAGGTATGTTTGATACACCCCAACATCAATTAACTTCAGTTGACAGTCTGGATAATAGGGTCTTAATTCCTTTTAGGCACATGTTTACGGAGTTTTGTATGGGAGGCCTCCAAAAAAATGGTGGCTTCTCCTTGGGGTCTTAAGTTTGTGTTAGAGAGGCTAATATTTACACAGTTTGAACCAGCTAACAATGCTGACTTGAGATTCATAAAATGGAAAACAGTTTTACTAATTGTTCTGATCTCTGCAATTAGGGTGTCTCAGTTGCAAGCTCTTATGATGAGTCAACCCTATTTCATTTTCCATAGGGACAGTGTTTCTTTGAGAACTAATCCTTCTTTTGTGCGTGAAGTGGCATCTGAGTTTAGTTTATGTCAAACTGTCCATCTCCATGAGTTGTTTCCTGAATCAAAGAATGAGGGAGAAATCATTCTCCATACTTTGGATGAACACAAAAAACTCAGGTACCATCTTGACAGACAAAATCTTTTAGAATTTCTGATCAGTTGTTCATTTCTTGAATGAGGGAGAAATCATTCTCCACACTTTGGATGAACACAGACAACTCAGGTACCATCTTTACAGAACAAAATATTTTAGAATTTCTGATCAGTTGTTCATTTCTTGTGAAGATAAGAATAAGTGACAACCTGTGTCAAAGCATACTATTTTCAAATTGTTGTCGAAGGCTATTATCTTTTGTTATTCCCTCCACAATAAAACTATTCCAGACAGTGTCAAGGCACATTGTACTAGAATCTTGGATTAATCTATGGCTTTTTGGAAAGAGTTGGTCTCTCAAAGTGCTCTAGAAGTAACAATTTGGCCCTATGTGCATACTTTTACAAAGCAGTACAAACTAAATTCCTTCTCCAACTCTAAGACAGGCTTTGATAGGACCATTCTCGAGGGATTCTTGTACCCTTCCTCTTCCACCTCGCAGATATTGTAAGCTATGGTAATCTAGTCATATAACTTAGGCTATTGGAGAAGTGATTCATATAAAGAAAGTAGCACAGTTGTGTGCAAAAACTTACCCTAACAACAGATGGTTGAACAATTGTTTACTATTACAGTAGCTGCTCTCTCCATCCCCCTTGTTTTTTTGGGATAATTTTGTACCATGACATGCATTTTTCTTTTCCTAGCAAAGTCCTGCAAGGATTAGTCCCATTCTCTCGGCTATGAAAGCTCGGAAGGGCTTGGCATACTTTTACACCCAAACCTGTCTCTGAGGTAGCTCAGGTCAATCTCTGTAATGGTTTGGGCATGTAGAAGGTGCTCTGAAGTTTTGAAAGTGGCTGACTGCTAAATCCTTGATTGGATATAACCCATATAGTTTAGACTATGGCAGTAGTGATCATTTGAACATTTACTGCTATGGTAAGTTTACTCACACAATTGTATTTTTGTGTACAGAGTGGGCAAAATATTTATTTATTTATTTAACATTTCTTTACTGGGAAAGTCTGAGCTGGAACAAGCTAATTTTCAGTGGAGGCCCAGGGAGAAATGCTCTAGATGCATGTCTTTGTAACATGCAAAATATGAAATTGTTTGCCTGTTTCTACTAGACATGCGTCCACATTTTGTGTGTTCATATCTGTCTTGTACAATTAATTTAGGGACTCTGGGTATGAAGTATGTGGTGGTAAACTCCATGGTATCTCTTATGAGACTTTGAGATTGTTGTAATTACACTACATGCTTGTATATGAAAATAGGAACAGTTCTTGGAGAAATGTTAGGACCAGAACACGACCAATCTAGAAACACAAAAGAATGCACATTTCTTTTACCTGCATAACTCATTGACTCCCGAATCCTGGGTACTGATGCTGTATGGACCCCTGATTTTGTTCTTTCCGCCCTATGGCCTGTTACTAAAAAGATTGGTTTGTTACAGTTTGCGAAATGATGAATAATATTTGCAGTTGCAAATGCTAGTAGTATGCTTGTCTTGCACTTTTTTTCATACGGATTGCATGGAGGGTACATATACATTAACAGGAGATGCGTTCGGTGTACAGTAGGAGATTAATGTGCATCAAATGCATCTCCAAGCGCTGTGCAGGGGGTCTATATTATAAGTTTGAAGTCTAAAAACTTTGAATCTCATATGGTCGACTACATATGAGCAAAGATTTCAAACATTGAACTTAAAATGTAAACAAAGTAAAAACAAAAAACTTACCTGAACACTCTATGCAGGGGGGCAAGCCCCCCTGCACCTCCACAACCCCACTACTTAAATATACCAACTCTGAGATTGCACTACATTGAAATGAAGGGAAGAATTCCCTACGGCAATCTCCGCTGAAACATTCTATGTTTGAAAACTTCGCTCATATGATGTCGATTATATTAGACTCTAAGTTTTTAGACTTCGAACATTTAATATAGACCCGTGCAGGGATACTCATTGCATGTTGGAGCAGGATAGTGACATTCACATTTAAGGTGCACTGAATACAGCCCATACATTCATTTGTTACTTGGACTACGTGTGCTCTGTGTCTGCATTGCACAACTATGGCAACAACACAGGAGATAATGCTGCTACAAACAGGGCATATCTTACAAGGAAAAAGCTTTTTGGCAGTATGCGGACATGAATTTTGCACATACCTATGTATTCTGTGGATCAGAACAGTGTGCATTGGGATTCTGCTTTGAAGAACAAATGAGTTCAATGTGTTCCTTTGCATTCTTTTTCAGTATTGTAACTGCTTGTAGTGTTTCTCTTTATCACATGTTTTGTAAGCTGCGGTAGCGTTATCGCATCACAGTAAGACGTTGTCCTGATTCTCAGCTAAAGCATCTTCTGTGTGGAGACATGCGTGAATGGGCATACCTTAGTTGAAGATTGTGCGTCAGGGCTGGCAACTCGGCACGTAAAAAATCTACTGCCAATCATTAGCGGATCGGAGTTCCGCTGTGGCGACCCCTAACCGAGAAAAGCCGAAAGACACAACAACAACAACATGTTTTGCGAGCACAGATTATGTGTAAAATGCAGTGGTCTATTCTTCACTTTCTCTCTCGATACTGCCATCTAACTGCACAAATGTGAATCGCAGCAGCAACAGCTTTATTCATGCACATTCTAATGCTCCTTCCCATTAGCATGCATATTCTGCACTGGTGCACATTAACATATTGCTTCAGCTTCTGTTCTGCTAAACTCTTTCCAGAACATTTCTGTGCACACTAACCTTACACAGAATAGCCAGTGACTAAGAATCAGACTTTTTCTGAATAAACAGCACATTGGACGTTGAATGCATATCCAAAGAGAGATTAAGATCTACAACACTGTAGCAACTTTTTCTCTAATAATTTATTTGGTACTGGGGATGACCACCTCGGGGGGGGGGGGGGGTTAAACAAGTTGCGTTGCATCAGAACCATCATGACCCTCATGGATGCTTGTTTCATTTTTATACAGATTTCAAAATCCCCCACTTTTTTCTTTGAGACATGAAGTAAGTTTGTTTAGTTTTTGTTTTGAATTTCATAGTTCAGAAGCATGAAATGACCACATCTGTGGTCAATCAGTATAATAATTCCATCCATATATGCATTCATTTTTAAAGATCCTACATGATTCACCTTGATGCAACAAATACTTGTGAAGCTTTAGGCTTCTGGAAGAGTGAAAAGCCAGGTTTTGTTAAGAAGCATCCATTACTTGCTTTTGGCATTTGTAATTTTTATGTTAGCAAATATATGCTGGAAGATAATTTAAGCTTTTTAAAGCTGATAACTCATATTCAATACATCTTCAGAAATAAATTAAATATTTGTTGTTCCTTAAATTGATTTAATCTGGGATTTTTTCTAGAAAGATAGAAACAAACTTAGTGTGCTCTTATGCAGTCAAGCTGTTGCACTGGAAAAATTTAAAAATGTTTTGTAACTTGTTTACTTTATAATTATGTTTATTCTATTTTAGATTTTAAAAGCCCAAGTCTGTAGCTACATGAAATACAAATGGGCCAAATACGCAGCATCATAAAATAGAAACAACATAAGTATGTAGCATCATGAAATATTCTGTATCATATTAGTATTACAGTAGACTAACTTTTCATAGTTTAGAGAAAAAAAATCCACAATGTACAAATCTAGAAGTGTTCCACAGAGGAAAAGAGAACTTACATCATAACGCATAACTTACATGTTTCACATGCTGTGCAGCTGAAGGAAAAAGTGGTTTCTGAAGAAAAAATGCAACTATATAAATTCCTGATAGAATGAAGGTTGCAGAAACACATGGGCTATTGCCTTAAACATTGTTTTTATCTGTCTATCTCTGACATTGTGGAAAAATATTTGACATGTACTACACGACCATTAAGAAGTATTACTTGTCTAATGAAGGCATGCTGATATATAGCAGTAACAAGCAATTGCACGATTCTTGTGAGGATTAGGAATTAAACAACAAATTTTGCAGTTGTTCGGTATGGTCATTTGTTACAATGTTTTTGAACAGCAAAAGCAACTTAGAATTACCATATCACAGCGTCATTTGTATGAAACCCCATCAGCATTAAAACTGGAGCCAGTAAATGTACTGAATAGTGTGGTGCAGCATATGCTAATGTGCCCTGCTAGGTTAGCACTGATGATCAATGGTTTATTGTCCCACTTGTTGTAAATACAGTGTTCAGACCCTGCAGGGGACTGGTTCTTTGGTTTAACTGGAAACCCTGCAGATGGTCAAGTCAAAATTTATTAACTACAAGCGCTGTAATCATTGCATGCTAATGACAGAATTCCATGACAAAGAGCCCTACACGATTGTAAAATATGTCACATGACCATGCCCTTTCCTTCCTAAATGGAACGGGGGCTTACCTAAGACAAGTATGTCCATTGCATCAAATGTACATTTTTTTTCTTGTTTTGACTATCAGCTTGTTTTACTTTCGTTTGCTTTGTTTTCATTATGTTATTCTTGTTGAATAGTGAGTAAATGAATCAATACTGAAAGAACTATATTCTCTGTACTAAATCTCCTGGAAGTACTGCCTTGATTTAATAACGTTAACTTTTGTTATGAGTACAGAGAATTTTCCTCTTTCATGCTTATTTATCTGTAAAATTCCCACAGCTACAGTCCAGTATGTATTTTCTGCATTTGTATTCTTTTTTGGATTTCTCTTTGCTTCATACATTTTTTTTCAAGCTGCAGTACTTTGGAAAGACTTTGAAGATTCAAGCAAAACTCAGGTTTGTGATTATGCAGAACAGTGAACCTTTTGTAACTGTGGGTCCAGAATACGATGTGATGACATCAGACGTGTCAGAGGTGTAGCAAGCTAGTTATGTGCCCAGTGCCGTTCCCCAATTTGACACCTCTCCCAAAATAAAAAAATAGTTCTTTTACTCAGCATGAACAGCCAAAATAACTTTTCTTCTTTTAAACTGTAGTAAACTGCTGTTGCTACAGCAGTTTCTGTAGTTTATACCACATACAGTTCAACAGTGCTCAGTTTTCATTGCAACTAAAATGCCAATATGCACTGACGCAATCTGGACTGGCCATTCCCCCTTCCCCAACAGTTTGCACCCAGAGTGACTGCTCCCCTTCACCCCACCCCAGCTACGCTGGTGTCTAGTGCTCTCTATAATCACCAGTTCCTGTACTGTCCTGTACTGCCGCTCGGGTCTCCTAAATGAAAGATGTGAACATTTTAATGTTTTTTATTAACAGTAAAAGCAGCAGATAGATTGTTTGTTTGTTATGTTTGAAAGGGTGAAGATTGGGTGGTTAAGGGGGGTGGCAGTCTCCATTACTAATGGAGTTAACCAAAAATCTGCCAGAATCTGTCAGAATGTTACAGCAGTAACACTGAGTTACTATGCAGTCTTCTGAGAGCTATGCTAATGCAGCGGTGAGCTCCAGTGTTCTACACTGATGCCATATCTGCGTCATTTCATACAGAGATACCTTTATTGCAGTAGAAAATAGGTATTTTAAGTGTTTGCTATTCAGCATTTATTATCTTCAGCTAAGAAATTTAATTTATGACCATGGCAGGTGCTTAAACTGTCCTTTGCTGTGTTGTTATTTTTTTTTAATTTGTTTACAACCAGTCATTTGCCCTAACGGTGAGCGTAAAATGGCTTATTTTGTGCTGCTGTTTCACTGACTGAATTACTGCTGTTTGCTTCACTCATATCTGGGGCAAATTACACTATAAGAGAACATAAAGCTAATTCCAATTAAAATAACACAAATAATCATTCAGTAAGGAATATAGCGGTATCACTAGGACCACATAAAAAGACTTTTTCTTCCATATAGCATCTTAGGTCTGTCTCCAGGGTGTCACAGGCTTTCTAAGTCTTGATGCTGTTCTTTATGATGACATTGTGTGAGGTGTTCTTTTCATCTCTTAGCAACTGAAATTAAAGATGGCGGTGCATTTGTTGCTAAAATTCGTCATTTACTTAAAACCGCCAGGTGTCCTTGATTGTCTTCTCTGTTCTGTCTTCCAAAACGTGGATCAGTCCTGTATTAATGTAAAATTCAAAAAGCAAGAAAAAGAAGGGTTATCATATTTTATTATACTTCGTTTTCAGTATAACACTCAAGATCGAAAATATTTCCTCATTTATGGAACAACCTGTGCAAGAAAATTAAGACCTTAGATTATCTCATCTGTCCACCTTAAATTGTTGGATATTCACCATTAGGTGGATCCGATTTGGCAACTGAACAATCTGTAAAGTATTTCAGCTACTTCTATTCTCCCATCATGCAAGTCCCCTATGTCTCCCGAGATCTCGCTTTCCTGTTCCACAATAGGATCACTCAAATTAGTGTTCAGCCAACCTTAATATCATAAAGTCTTTTCCATCACATTTACCTGTTTTGGTACTTTATTTTCTTCATAGATTTTCTCCTTTTTCCTCCATTTGGAGTTATATATTGACAAACAAACAAACAAACAAACAAACAGCAATAGTTATTCTCCTTCCTGCTCCTGCAGCTAGGTGCAGAGGCCTAGTCATTTCATTCAGCTATTCTGATACATATATATATATATATATATATATATATATAGATATATATATATATATACACACACACACACACACACACACATATATATATATATATATATATAAAGATTTATATGTCTATATATATATAAAACTATATATAAATATGTATCTATAGCTATAGATATACATCTCTCTCTCTCTTTATATATATATATATATATATATATATATATATATATATATATACTTTACTCTATCAGATTACAACATGACCGAACTTTACATATCTTACACGAGATGTTAGAAAGTTCAACAGAACGAGACTTCACAACCTCGGAAATTAGAACATCAAACTAGGAATACATATTGAATGCAGACCATGGTACAGTCAGGATCAGAAAACCTTCCCTTGTACTCACTGTAGTGGAATCTCAGACTTGGTATTTATAATTTACAGGTATGACTAATTTTTTTGCAGGGGGGCAAGCCCCCCGGCACCCCCCCCATGTGGGAGCTGCGCCTCCTACACCCCCTGGAAATTGTATATAATAATTCTGAGATGCACTACAGTGAGGAAAAGGGTAGGTTTCCCGATCCTGACTGTACTGGGTATCTGCATTTAAAATACATACCTAATTCGACATTCTAATTTCCGATGTTTTGAAGTCTCATTCTGATGAATTTTCGAACTCCTCATCTCGATCATGTAAATTTTTGTGATGCAATTTGATAGAGTATGGTAGATCCATATATTTATATATATATATATATATATATATATATATATATATATATATATATATGGGTCTACTTCTTACCGAATTAACAGTTCACCGAATGGTAGTTCGCTGAGACCAGTAGTTCGAAAATTCAACTTTCCAAAAATGCACTTCATTGACACTCAAATCACTGAAAAACACATTTGTGAATGTGGTATAACACAACCAATGCCTCACGCATGATTGTTTTAGTGATATTTTTCATTTTTCCCAAGAAATACCCAACATGAAACAAGAAATGCAGTACTGTGAAACATGCTGTAAAAAAAAAAATTAAAGAGACACATGGCTATTGTTTAAAGCTGACTATACCAAACTTCAAAATACCAAAAGACCTACTACTTAAATAATGCAAACACAGACACACATTCTGTAGTATTTCTGCAGGGGGGCAAGTCCCCCTGCACCCCCACACCCCCTGCAAATTATATATACCAACCTCAAGATGGCACTACAGTGAAGACAAGGGTAGATTTCCTGATCCTTACGGTAGTGTGATTTCCAATGAAAGCTACCAGCGCTGTGAAAATAATTTTCCACATCCTGAATATTTCTATAGCTACTGTCAAATCTGCCACATCACAGAACTAGTATGGAGTACGAGAAGGTACATAAACACTGTATACTTGTACTTGAACTTCTCACACCACCAGCATTGTCGCTCGTCTTCTATATCTGAATAAGATGATGAGGCTTCAGTGTTTGTTTAAGTATTTTATTATATACAAACACATCAGGATGGATATCAGGAACATTAAACTTAAATAAACTAAGTGACTGACTAACACACACATGCATGCTTACATTTTGACTGCTCACTACAAAATGGTACTGTCGCTTGCACATGCTCAGTACTTATATGCCCGTGCCTGCTGACTGGAAAGCTTCTTAAAGGTATATCACACACTCTGATCTACATTCTCCCTCTTTACTGAGCTGTCTTGCAATGACAATGACATTTGATTAGGCATGCAAAATATACAGACAATAATGAACAAAGCAACATTCATGTCTAGGTTGCTGTGTAGTAGTTAGGACTGGGTTTAGTAACAGGGACAGTCACAGGTAAATGTTCTGCTTTAGGACTCTCAGGGATATGTTTAGGAACAGGGATGTCCTCTGGAACTGGAACATTGGATAGGTTGCTCTGAGAACTAGAGTCTTTATCACAGGCAGAATGCTGTAACACTGGCTCAGACACCACTAATAAATGTTTCCAATTCCACCTAAATTCTATTCCTTGCAATTCCACAATGTACGATCTCAGATCTTGACACAAACTTTTCACAAATCCAATCTAATCAAAACCTTTTTCTGTCTCCATTCTCATTATTTCTCTTTCTTGTAATGGACTGAGCGGTTTGCTGGTCATATTATAATAAGACTTCTGGGACAAATGCTTTTTCAGTAGGTAAGCTTTCACTGCTTTGTTGATCTTAGCACATGGGACCAACAAATAGCTACTGATTGATAGTGTGGTTCTGGTTTGTCTCGACACAGGTCTCTGGGCAGGTGAACCAAGATGATTATTGTGAGGAATGTTCCTGAGATTAGGAGATTTAGAAAAACATCTGTATTGTCTCGTTTTGATTTCTCTAACAGCTGTTTTGCACTTTGAACTGCACATTCTGCCAAGCCATTTGAGTGTAGGTATTCAGGACTACCTGTAATATGAACAAATTCCATGTTTCAGCAAATCTTTTGAACTGCTGACTTGTAAACGGTGTACCATTGTCAGAAATAACTCTGTGCAGACTACCATGGACAGAAAAATGACTTCAACTTAGTGATAACAGTATTGGATGTTAGGTTAGGAAGTAGGTCAATCTGGAACCCATTTGAATAAGAGTCTACTAATACCAAATAATGTTGACCATTCAATACAAAGATGTCTGTAGCTACTGTTGACCAAGATAGCTTGGGAATCTGGCTTAGCCGAAGTGATTCTTATTGTTGATGAGGTTTAGTACTATTACCAACAGAAAAAGCTAAAGTACTCTCTCAATATCTTTTGACATAGAAGGCCAAAATACTAGTCCTCTTGCCCTTCTTTTGGAAGAATCAGTTCCTGGGTGGCCACGATGCAAGATCCTAATGTACTCTTGTTGCAAGGATTTTGGAGCAATCACTTTTGGACCTTTCATGATGATGCCATAATCAGACAAATTCTTGTCTTTGTAAGGAAATACATTTGCACTTTTACTGGTAAGTAAGATTGTTTTAAATGCCATCCTTGACTGAGGAAGTGGTTAAGCTTCTGAAGAATTGGATATGAAGCTGTGTGAGTTCTAAGCTCATCAAGATGTGTGGAAGAATGTCACTTCCATGACTTTAAAATCAGGTTTCTCATTCTCATGTTGTTCAGTGTTTTTTTCTGGACGATCTGGACAAAGTATAAGCAAGATAAAGAAGTTTGCTTTTTGTGTAAACAAGTTTGAAATTGTACTTTTGCAATTTGAGCATCATGCATTGCAATCTGGCAGGAGTTGTGTGCATTGGCTTTCTCAAAATAGTGACTAGAAGTTGGTGGTCAGTCCCAATTTGAATAGGTCAGCCATAAATATAATCATGGAACTTCAAACATGCAAACACAATTGCTAAGAGTTCTTTCTGTATAACTGCATACTGCATTTCAGTTTGGGTTAGAGTTCTAGACACATGGGCTGCTGGGCTACCCTCTTGAAGAATGACTGCACCAAGACCAAATTTAGAAGCATCACAGGAAAGAGTTACTGGTTTGTGAACATAGTATCTTAAAGTAGGTGGACTGACAATTTTCTCTTTCAGGACATCAAATGCTCTTTGGTGTTGTTGTGACCAGGACCAATATGCACCTTTGCATGTCAGTTCTCTGAGTGGTGCTGAAAGTTGGCTTAAGTCTGGAATGAACTTGCCTAAATAGTTGACCATGTCAAGAAAATGTTGTAGGGCTTGGACATTGTCTGGAACTGGCATATCAAGAATTGCCATCTGCTTGGAAGGATCTGGTTGTAAGCCTGAACTGGTAAACAAATGACCAACATAAGTAACTTCTCATAGCCTGAATTTGCATTTCCAAGGATTTAGCTTAAGACTGACTTTACTAGGTCTGTCTAAAATTGTTTTGAGGTTTCTATCATGTTCGACTTCACCATTGCTTCCTACAAGAATATCATCTACTATAATAGCACATGGATAGCCTGAAAATATTTTCTCCATTGCACGCCAAAAGACTTAACTGGCAGAATTTATTCCAAATGGCATTCTCAGAAATCTGTACCTTCCAAATGATGTACTGACTGTGGTTAGCAATGAGGATGTATGGTCAATCAAAATTTGCCAAAATGAACTTTTTGCATCTAAGACAGAAAAGTAGTGGCATTTGGCATAAGAGCAGCAACTTCTTCGACTCTGCCCATTGGATGATGAGGTAGTTTTAGTGCTTTGTTTAAGTCTTGTGGATCAGTACATATTCTAATATCATCTGAGCTTTTCTTATGAGCTACCACCATAGAGGGTACCCATTCAGTTGGTTCTTCTTCTGGACAAATTACTCCTTAATGCACCATTCAGTCTAGCTCAGCCTTGACTCTGTTCTGCATAGTTACCAGAACTTTCTGTGGTGGTCTGATAACTGGGCTTACTTCAGGGCCTAACGCCATGGAGTACACAACTGGGAGCTTGCCTAGATTGTTTTTGAAAAGATCAGCATAGTCAGAAAAAATAGTCTGGGTGAAATCTGAGCTGTTATCTCTCAAGCTTACATGGTGAACTTCCTTATTAAATGAAAGCAGTCCCATTTTTAAACTGTCTGTGAGGTCTAATAATGACTGTACATGCCTTTTGACTACATAAAATTGCAAGTCATAGTTGTTTCTGGCAGAGTAACATGAAAGCACTACTGAGCCTTCAGTATGAATTTCTTCACCACCATAAGCGACAAACTTTGCACACTTTACCAAATCAAGCTTCTCACCAGCTTTTACTCTAGCAAATGCTTCTGCTGACATAAGATTGCACTTTGAAAGAGTATCGACTTTGAGTTCCACAGGTGTCCCATTAATCCGAACAGTACAAAATCCTTCATTATTTTCCCACAGATCTACTACATTGACTGTTTTACCAAGCACAGATACACCATCAACATAAAAAGTAAGGTCATAGCTGTGTAATTGATCAACTTGTCTCTTTGAATGTTTTTTTTAATAAAAGAACAAACCTCTTTTGATTTACAAAACCTTTTGAAATTATTATACTTTTTACATTTGTGGCACTGCTGACCAAAAGCTAAGCACTTTTCTCTTTTAGAATCATGATTACCACCACAATTACAACATTATGACTATGAGGCTACTGGGGTCACATTCTTTGATTTAGCTGACTTACCCTTGTGCTTCACTGAGCATGGCCACCTCACAAAGCATACTCTAGGCTCTGAGTTTTACTAAATCTGCCACACCTTTTGGCCTGCACATTTTAACCATGTGATGCATACTGTCTACATTAGCAATGGAAGGCACTGGAAGCATGTTTTTCTCATTTGTAAGCATATTTGTGTGCTTTTCTGTTAGTTCATATATCTGGCAAATCTCTATGGCCTTATTCAAAGTTAAATCACCTTCTTGAAGCAAAATCTTTCTCATTGCATCATCTTTAATACCACACACAAACCTGTCTTTTATGAACTCATCTCTCAAATCAAGAAATCTGCACGTTTTAGCCTTGTTTCTTAAGTCGGTTATATATGCTGCAAAAGTTTCACCAAGTTTTTGATCCCTTGTGTAAAATAAGTGTCTTTCCATTGTAATATTCATTTGGGGGTTACACATTTCTCTAAATTTACGTTTTAAGCACTCAGGGTCTTCCCGCGTTTTAGCCGATATCATTATATGGTGGTTCCCCCTCCCCTGCATAAACAGCAGGTACATGCACAAATGAATGCTCCCTTTCAATGGCTTCTGAACCAGCTAAATTAAGCAGAATAAAGGCATTTGTATGTGCATCTTTGTCATAAAAAAGCAGGCTGTAGGAAAATATTGTACTCTTTCTCAAAACACTCTCCAATTTTCTGCAATATTATTATCAAACACAAGCAGACTTGGTCTGCGAAATTCTTCTGCCATACCAACAAATTACACTTAAACACAATGCAAATATGGCCCTTGAAATTATGTATGAATATGCACACACACACCAGGTACTTGTAATAACATTCAGATGCACAATAAACTCTGTGAAAGACTGAACTTTGTGAAATATTTTTTTGAAATGGCTGTACTTTGTGAAATAACTGTACTGTAATACTGTACACACTCGCCAACACTTTGGCTACTTCAAATAGCTTGAGTTAATGTGAAAAAGTAGCACATAGCAAAAAATATGGTTGTTTTAATTTTTTTGTACATTTTATGCGATTTAGGTACTGTTTCAAATGTTTTCGTAATTATTTCAAATATTTTTATCAACATGTCATAGTTTTTGACATTTCGTTTAATTAGAAATTCATTTTGAGTGTTCTGAGTGCTTTGTTTTATATTCATTGAGTAAAAAATCATTTAAGTGATTTTTTAGTACCTGCAATTTGTTTCTGACCTGTTTGCAAGTCGTTTGAGCAGTTGAGATGATCCACTGTTGTATATTCCTCCAACTTTAACTGTGTGCCTCATAGTTTTGATTCTGAATCCCGTTGTGACACCATGTCGTTCATCTTGTATATCTGAATAATATGATGAGGCCTGGGTGTTTCTTTAAGTATTTTATTATATGCAAACATCAGGATTGATATCAGAAACATTAAACTTAAACGAATTAACTAACTGACTGACTAACACACACATGCATGCTTACATCTTGATTGTTCAATACAAAATGTCACTCTTGCTTGCACGTGCTTAGTACTTATATGTACATGTCTGCTGACTGGAAAGCTTCTTAAAGGTATATCACACACTCTGATCTACAAGCATAATGTTAACTGTTTCACTTAAACAGAATTTGGCATAGCCAGCTTTTGGAATAGTGCACGTTCGACAAAGTGGTCTCAGTTATTTAAAGTTTGGTAAAATGTAAATTCAACAAATGAAATGAGACCCATATAAGTTTTACTGTTTTTTCTGTTTTCTCCTCTCACTCATGCATTTTCAGTCTTTTGTTTGCTGTCTCTATTTTTGGTTTTGCCTCTATTATCTATAGACAAGGAATTCTGAAAGTGTGCTGGCTGTGGCCATAAAATCCTGCTTAAGAATATTCATGATGTCTGTGTGGTATGCCTGAGGCTAGAGCATCTGCAGGCCACCTGCAACATTTGTAAGAGCTTTGGCCTTTCCACTCAACAAGAGAGGAAAACAAGCTTCTTCTGAAGAGTTTACTCCCTTCATCCTCATCTGATTCAGATAAAGACAGAGACCAGGATAAGGACAAAATAAAAAAAAAGAAGGAGAAAGACAGAAGGATAAAGATAAGGTAAAAAGGAAGAGGAAGCATAAGAAGCTCAGCCCTGAACTTCTCCATGTCTGAAAATTTCTCACACTGTTTCCAAGCAGGTGGCCTCTGTCCTGACTGTTTCAGTGCCAGGGCTCTCCTGCTCCTAGACTATCATTATCCCAGATCACTCCCTCAAAAAGACAGTGAGTAGCTGCTCTTCTGAAAGGAAATTCTGATGCCCCCTGTCTTTTCCTTTAGATCTCTTAGGTCAGAACAGAGCTCCTCTGACATTGACTGGAAAAGTATGGTGGTGGCTGCAGTAAAGGCACAGATTGACATGAGTGTCATCCCATCCCTCTCTGTATCAAGGATGGATTGGCTTTGCTCCACTTCTCCTCTCAGACAAGTTTCTTCCCTGGTACATGCTTTTTTACTAGAGCTTGTTGAGCTGTAGGCCTTTCTAGAGCTTGCCACATTGGCACTAATAAGATCAAATCCCTTGGTGCCAACTGTGAATGACCCAGCTCATTCAACTCCAATGTGTCAGAGTCGATGGAGATCCATTGCTGACTCCTCAATGCCAGACCTATGGCACAATCTTCAGTGTCAATTCATTTGGTGTTTTTTCTGTATCAGGGTAGTCAGTGTTTGAGACGTTGGCCTGGATCTCTGTGTTAGAGCTATCCAGTCTGTCGGCATTGGTGCCTCCAGCCTTAGTACTGCTGACATCCACCTCTCTAGGGACGAATATTGATGTAAAGGACTGCTGTTCCAACAGATTCTGCATCAGACTTTGAGTTCAATGAAAGGGTCATAGTCTGTCCATCTTTGCTGACAGGGGGTGCCTTAATAATGGCTTTGGATACTCTTCAGACTGCATCCTTTCCTTCTTGGCATCCATTCTACAGACAGGACAGTTATGAAGGACTTAAACAATATTCATGTGAGAGTCATCATGAGTTTTTGGGTGATATGTATGTGTCCCCTTTACAGCCACCCTGAAATCATACATTCAAGAAGAGGCACATTAATTCCTCAGTGGAGTCCCTCATCCCTGTTACTGACCTCCAGAGGGTACCATATTTGGTGAAATTTTGGAATGAATACAGTAGAGGAGTTCCTGATCTACTGAACCCCCCCCCCCCTCCCTAGATGAAGAGGATCTCTTTGAGACCATCTGGTTTGCCTCCTTTACTTTCTGGGTGATACCTCCAGCTGACCATATGATGGAGCAGGAGATGAAAAGGGCATGACAAGAGCCCAATGTGGTAGACAGTATTTCTTGAAAACCAGATGAAATTCTTTGCCTGCCTAAGGACAGGCAGCACAAGAGTAAGAGCCCTCTGGTGGACTTCATTGTTGTGGCAGTGGCCATTAAGAGGGAACTATCCAATGGCAGTCCAACAGTCCATGCTCCCAACAGAGAATCTTGGACCATGGATTGAATGAGGGAGTGAGCATACATTTCAGGCATGTTTGCCTTTAGAACATTAAACTGTTGACTGTTATGGCTCATTTCCAAAGAGATCTTGTAGAACAAGCATTGGACACTTTGAGGAAGCCTGCCATATCTGAAAATTGTAAAAAAAATCAGCCTTAGGTGGCAACTATGCTAAGTATATCTGACCTCTCCAAAAGGCTGCTGCACAAGGCAGCTGATAGAGCAGTGAGGGAGGCAGGAAGTGATATAACCATGAGGTACTATGCCTGGTTCCATCTCTGTGATTCCACGGACAAGTTCAAGGCATCCTTCATCAATGCTTCCTTTGATGTGTTCTCACTATTTGGCCCCAAGGTATAGGAAAAACATCTGTAGTGCGAGTAAGAAAGTGAGATGCTGTCTGCCTCAGATAAGAAAGTGAGATACTGTCTGCCTCAGATAAGAAAGTGAGATGCTGTCTGCCTCAGATAAGAAAGTGAGATGCTGTCTGCCTCAGATAAGAAAGTGAGATGCTGTCTGCCTCAGATGTTCACTTTCAGGCCCCTAAAAGATCCTTCTCCATGAATCAGAAGGTCCAAAGTACTCTGGTTTAACAGATCTGATCCTCCTCCTTATGACCTCTCTTCAGACAGGGGCAAGTGTGGCAGAGCAAACCCCTATAATGAATAACTCCCCATGGGCAAATGAGATCCACAGAACTAGGGGATTTTAGATCCTTTCTTCAGGAAGCAACCTCTGCATCCCTGATAGGTTGCCTGGCTGTTCCTGTCTGGGGACAGTCAGGGACAAGTTGTCTGTTTATCCAGGTGTGTGAATTGTCATCACAGAGGTCAAATGGATACAGAGCAGAATATCCAGAGACTACCATTCCTTTCTCATTAATTTCAAAAATGTCATTACTGCCCCTTCTAGATATACCATCCCATCAAAAAGTAGTGGAGAGTGAGATTGCAAATTTGCTACAAAAGAAATGCCATGCAGGAGGTGCCACCGGACTAGAAAGAATTCTCAGTCTATTCCAGATTTTTTTTAGTTCCAACAAAAGTCAAAGGACCTTAGGCCCATTCTAGATCTAAGCTGCCTAAACTAGTATGGTCATGGTGCAGTCTGTTCTCCCTTGTCTACAGGAGAGTGACCGGATATGCTCATTAGAAATTTAAGATGCTGCACATAAAGATCGCCAAGGAGTCTACAAAGTATCTGTGCTTCTGGCTGGGAAATCACTAGCAGTTATGGGTCTCGCCCTTTAGTTTCACTATGGCCCTCTGGGTTTTTAGCAACTGAATGGTGGCCATTGAAGCTCATTTAAGACTCAAGGGAATCTGCATATTCCCATATATGAACAATTAGCTCCTAGCCGCCATAACAAAGGAGTCCCTTCTGTCAGCCAAGGGTCACTTACTTCACTTCTGTCAGCCCTTAAGTATCTCAGTGAACAATAAAAATCCCCTGTTAGAGCCTTCCCAAACCTGGGTCTTCATAGGAAGTCATCAGAGTACAAGGTCATATACTGTCAAACTACCAAAAGAAATACTCTTATAACTGAGAAATCTAATTTTGATACTTTAACCCACCAGTCTCCACCAGCTTATCTATTATTAAAAGCCCTTTGTCTTAATGCTGCCTTCAATACTTCTCAAACCATAAGCAATATTTTACTGAAGGATCTTAAGTGGACTGTGGGCATACAAATGTCTTCAGCTAATGGACTTCATGAGTACTCTGATTCGTCTGTCCAATCTATACAATAAACGTTTAACATGGTGGATGGAGTTCCCCATAGTCTGGACTGGATGACTCTTTACTCTTCCCCTTCTTAAGGTAACCATAACCACAAACTCTTTCATTCTGTGGAGGAGGCATTTTCAGGGGAGCATGGTCCATGATACATTGACTGATCTGGAGGCCAGTTTTCACATAAATATCTTGGAGATGAAGGTACTCCCAATAGCATTGCAGGACTTCCTGTACAACCTTCCACATGGGATGATTTCTGTATGCTCAGACAATGTCAGTAGTTTGGTAAGAAAAGAAGTAGGGAAGGACCAGATCATACCCCTATGCTGCGAGGCCATAAGGGTGTAATAATGGGCAATGTCTTTGTAGTGCTCTCTTGTAGTAATGCACATTCTGGGAAGGATCCACTACCTAGTGGATAGGATCAGCAGATTGATTCTGATACCTTCTTGAGTACGCCTTCATTCCATCAGTAGTGCAGGTAGTATTTTGCTGTTGGGACCCACCATGCTGCATTCTGTTTGTACTGCCTCCACCATCAAATACAGCCACTAATTCACCCTCATCCCTCTACAGAACAGTCACTAAAGGACGTTCTGGTTTGTCAATGGCCACCAAGACTTCTCTGTGCCTTACCCTTTTTCCTCTAATGATGACATTCCTTCAGGAAACATCTCTGTACAAGGCTTCAGTAATCCTCACAGCCCCTTTTTGACTCAGCTTGCAATAGCCTCACCTCAGGAAGCAACTCTGGCTTCTGGATCCACAATTGGATCTCCTTTCCTACCCGTCCAGAAATCCTCAGCCAGACATTCAGTCTTTCAATCTAACCTTATGTTTTTTCCACTTTAAGTGATGGACACATTCCCAGCCTATACCAACAGAGTATTCCAAATTATATCAGCCATACAGAAAGAATCCATACATAAATTGTACAAGAGCAAATGGAAAAAGTGCCTGATGTGGGATAGTCATCAGGGATTGGACACCTTCTGCATTCCAATACCATCCATTCTGCACTTTCTCTCATCTTTTTATGATTCTGGTTCCAGTTATTTTGCCATTAAGGAACAGTTTCCTGCCATTTGCAACTTTCACACAGGTTTTCCATAGTCCTTATAGGTAGCTCAGAAGGTCTGTAAATCATTTCTTATAGACACCTTTCTTCTTCTTCTTTGGCCTCCCTTTATAGATCCTATTCCCACACGATACCTAAATTCACTGCTGGAGGTGTTAAAGTGTCCTCCGTTTAGCCATCCTCTTCCACTGACTTGTAATATCTTTCCTGGAAGATCATATTTCTGGTAGATATCACTTCCGCTACAAGAATTTTAGAGTTACATGCCTTGTCCTCCTCACCTCCATATCTGATTTTCTATAAATATAGGGTGTTACTCAGAAAAAATCGTTTATGCTTAAGATCACTTGAGAATTTTCTCTTAACTAAATTATACACATTCCAGCTTTTTTCCCAATTACACCAAGAAGGAGAATATTTGCTCTACATTTTGGATGTTCACAAACAGTTCCACTTCCATTTACACTGAACTAAAGTGCTCAAGAAAGACAATCCGTTGTTTATTTCTTAGGCACCCTCAAGACTGGGACATAGAAGCCTCCAGAGTAATCTTGTCCAGATAGAGTCCAGATTCTATCACCTATGTATACTAATCTAACACTCTTAACAATAAAAACTTTACTGACAAAGCTGAAGGCTCATTCTACCAGATCCATGTGGCAACATCTACAGCCTTCTTCAAGAATTCTTCAGTTGATGATATTTGTGCAACAGCAACTTGGACAATACTGCATGCCTTCACTAAACATTATAAACTGGACATCATTACAAGATCCAGGTCCTCCTTTGAGATGCAGTTCTCAAGGGTATCCTGTAATGATTCCAAGGAACTGTGGAATCTGCCCCGCAATTTTAAGTTGATGGATGGGATAACATAAGATACAGGCATTATATACTTACCATAGTGCTGAATCTTTTTTTGTAGTCTGTCTAACCTGCCCCTAACCCCCTTCCAAATTTTCATAATTCCTCTGTCCAGATGGAGCTAGTAAACCTACACTGAAGCCCATCCATCTCACTACAATCTTCAGAAGATGCAGGGGGCAGGTGCATTATAGGAAGATGAGAATATGTAGGGGGCAAGTGCATTATAGGAGTAGGGAAGAAGTTTGAGTGTTTGGTAGAGTGTTCAATTGCCGAATTGGATCCACCCAATGGTGAATACCCCAAAAGTGAAAGCAGATGGTCTAGAGATAATAAAGATCTAGCATTATGGTAAGTACATAACTTTTATTTGCTTTTGCCACAGGGTGAACAGCAAATGAACCAGACAGAATATAGTACAAAACACACTATTTACGTCAGCTGGAATTTATTGTGAGAATCACATTTCTACTTGTGGTGCAGACTCTAAGAGGACATTTACATCTTTTAGAGATGGACATATTGTCTCTCTTCATTAACATTCTTAGACTCTTAGTGCAGGGATGCTAACTACTCCATCACCTGTTTCCAAGATCCACCAGTCTGTCAAAGCACTGGATAAGGACTCCTCCCAGACTGCTCCTGCAGCACAACACTGTGGCTAGAGGACTTCCTCAATGATCATGGCTTAGCAGTTCTCAGCCATCTTTGTGGTTACTTAGCTCAGTTATGTTGTGGAATATGTGCATTTTCACTGTGTCTACATTGCCAGTATCCTATGTAGTAAATGCTTCTTTGAAGTAATTCCTTTGGGATTCTTTTGAGTTTTCTAACCTGTTTTTCCTTTTTTTTTTCTTTTAATATGTCACCATTATGACCTAGTACAGTATGCTGTGTAAAACTAACTGCAACAATTCACATATATCAAATGTATAAAGTATGTATATATATATATATATATATATATATATATACATATATGTGTGTGTGTGTGTGTGTATATATATATATATACACACACACACACACACACACACACACACACACACACACACACGCGCGCACATGCGTGTGTGTGTGTAAAATACTCAAAATCCTGTATGTTTGGATGGCAAAGACAGTTGATAAAAGATACTGCTATCAAAATCCATTTTGCTGAGACCATTTGGTCAAATGTCACTGAGTTAAAGGCCAGCTGGTCAAGTACTCATGCAATATGTGCAAAAGCCACTGACTTTAAGGCTGAGGTTAAGTTTAAGGCTTAGGGTTAGATTCATAGCTAAATGTAGGCTTACTTTTAGGGTTAAAGGATACAGCTGGTGTTATGCTGTACATACTTTGAATTGTAGTGTTTAAAATTACATTTCTGATTGTGTTTCCTGCATTTTCATGGACTTTTCATGTTTTTCAGTAGAATGATATTCAGTGCCATGCTTTTTATCTGTGTGGATTCAATGACAGTGGATTTGGTGGACTGGCTATTGCTCATCTGAGACCACATTGGAATTTACCTGTGACAACATGATGGTCCCTCAAAAGGCTTGAGCATACTTGTAAGTGTATTTAGTCATGAGCTCTTCTAATTGCAAAGAAAAATTTAGAAGTACCACATAATTTTGTTAAGTTAATCATGGGAATATGGATGTTCGTCCATGATGTTTTGAGTTGTTGAATATCTGTAGTGATGCTGCATTTAAGGATGATAGCACCCTTTATTCACAGTAATTTCTTTGAGTTTCTTTCTTTTTTTCCTGCCTTTTTTCTTTTTACTTTTGACATACCTTCCTCATGAACTAAACAATTACTACCACATAGTGAAGAAAAGTTTGGTTCTTTCTTGGGTTATGGTTTCCTGTGACACACTGATGATTTCCAAAAAAGAGATGGCTCTTGTGTAAGTACCTGTGGTCTCTGGGTAAGGTTCATAGGCACATGATACAGCATGTGCTCCCTAGCTGTGATATTCATAGATGTGGTGCAGCATGTACTCCCTGTGTGAGAGTCATAAATGTGCAGGCTAAATGCCATATGTCCTATATGTAGACAGGGCATACAGGGTGAGTACCAAATGTCCTGTATTTAGGCAGGGAATGCAGGTTCAGTGCCATATGTCCTATATGTAGACAGGGCATACAGGGTGAGTACCAAATGTCCTGTATTTAGGCAGGGAATGCAGGTTCAGTGCCATATGTCCTATATGTAGACAGGGCATACAGGGTGAGTACCAAATGTCCTGTATTTAGGCAGGGAATGCAGGTTCAGTGCCATATGTCCTATATGTAGACAGGGCATACAGGGTGAGTACCAAATGTCCTGTATTTAGGCAGGGAATGCAGGTTCAGTGCCATATGTCCTATATGTAGACAGGGCATACAGGGTGAGTACCAAATGTCCTGTATTTAGGCAGGGAATGCAGGTTCAGTGCCATATGTCCTATATGTAGACAGGGCATACAGGGTGAGTACCAAATGTCCTGTATTTAGGCAGGGAATGCAGGTTCAGTGCCATATGTCCTATATGTAGACAGGGCATACAGGGTGAGTACCAAATGTCCTGTATTTAGGCAGGGAATGCAGGTTCAGTGCCATATGTCCTATATGTAGACAGGGCATACAGGGTGAGTACCAAATGTCCTGTATTTAGGCAGGGAATGCAGGTTCAGTGCCATGTGTCCTATATGTAGGTAGGGCATGCAGGCTGAGTGCCAAATGTCCTATATTTAGGCAGGACATGCAGGCTGAGTGCCATATGTCCTATATTTAGGCAGGGTGTACAGGCTGAGTGCCATATGGCCTATGCTTTGTGCCCTTTTAGAGGAATGTCTCCTGACAGATGTACTTGTGTTTGAGTTGCAGGATGCACAAGTTACTAAGCTATACTTCCTTTTGCATTCCCACTGATGAATAAACATTGTAGAACATTTTATGGCACCCAGTGCCACTGAAATGAAAAGGTTACTGAGTTATGCACCATAGATATGTACTGAAAACTGAGCTCATTCTCAATACATCATTTATTTCAGTGTGACTGTGTACTGGCAGACATGAAATTCTGTTTGTGTGTCATGTATTTGTCAGTACAAAGGTCAAGACGACCTCTGCCCTGTATCTTGTATGTAGGGTTAACAGCATCTTCATGTCAGGCTGTCCATCTTTTCAGATTGCTTAGAGAGCTTGATCAGTTCTATGCAGTTTATCTTTAAGTTGAACCACTCTAAATTACTTACTGAATGTCTACATATAATTTCCTTTCTGCTTTGTGTGTTGGAGTATTTATACTACTAGGAGAAATTTGGCCAGGCAATGGGTGATCTTTCCGTAATTCTTTTCATAGGTGACATGGGGTCTGGTACTTCCAGCTGACCTACCAGGTGCGGAGCTGTTCTCAAGTGAAGCTACATGCTTTCCATAAAGTGGTCTCTACGACTTCAAATAGTATTCAAGAAGGGATCTCTTTGGTCTCTGTAAAGCAGCAAGATGTCTTTCCTGTCACTTGTCACTCTCACTGAAATGTGTCTCAGCAGTCTGTGTGATACATTCACTGATTTCCTAATCCATTCCCAGAGGATGACAACAACGTATGTCACCACAGAATCCTTTTGTAGGTAAATAGTCTCAAATTGTATTATTCAGAAATTAAACTCATTATTACAAGTTGTACAGCATGAGCTGTAACATTTTACAGAGTTAAACACGAACTTCAGAAGATGTACACATGACCGCAAGGGCTTCTGTGAATAATTTTCTAACTATAGATCTCCAGGTTAGTGAGAGTTACTTTATCACACACACACTCTTGGAAACAAATTAATATATTATTTATTTATTCTATGTTGACTGGGTTATTCCCATCACGTTACTGCTGTAAAAATCACTGCATGCTGTTATCCTGGGCACATATAGAGTTGTGGTTGTTTTATTTTGACTATAGAATGATACAGTATACGTTAATATGATATATTGTAATGCAATATAATATAATACTGCCATTGCAGACAGAAAAACAGCCACCTTCTCATTTTTTAATATGTCATCTTTTCTGCTTAGCCACCCTCAAGAATATCTTCCCTCCTCCTTCTCCACATACACCACACAACCATGAATTAGTTCCTCAAACAACGTGTTTACATTAGGTAACCCCACTCCATCCCTCATTATATGGTCTTCATATGCCATGTTTTGAACTTGCCTGAGTAGCTTATTTGCAAATCAGGATTCATGCTGGGGGGAAAATCAGTAGAGCTTGGCTGGGCAGCATTTGTTTCATTACACTTGCATGGTATTTTCCTCCGTTCATATGGCAGGCATGCTGTCATGCCCAAACATGTAGTTTATATTTCCATGTGTTGATGTTAGATGTCTGCACTGTCCTTTGCCCTTAATATATAGACCAGCTTGTTGGCTAAACATCTAGCATCAGCCAGGAGATTTTCATTGTTGATACTGACCAGTCCTAAAGCTCTCCCCATAGAGATGGAGAGCTGTCTTTTGCTTGCACAGATCTTCCCCAACCAGTCTTCTGATGACCCATATCCCACACCAGACTTGGGTTACCGGGTCAGTTGTTAAAAACCTTGACTGAGATTATTCATAGACAAAGGCACAACACTATAACCCATGCTGCACAGATAACCAAATGTACTGCTCCATCATTTAAAGATTCGTTGTTATGCATGTTCCCACTACTGCAATATTTAATTAAGAGGAAATTTGCATGACTATGAGTCTGTCAGATGAGTGCGCTTCTAACACAGGTGCCTAGAAGGCAATAAACAGGCACATACTCACCATACCACACACAGACATACTGTCTTACATCCTGCACAGATAACCAGAGACTCATGCACATAGACACAAGCACACACCCACACATACACGCTCACACGTGAGCACGCACACACACACACACACACACACACACACACACACACACACACACACACACACACACACACACACACGCACACACCTCACTGCACCACACCACACTGCACCACACAACACTGCACCACACCACACACAGACATACTATCTTACACCCTGCACAGATAGCCAGAGACTCATGCACATAGAAACACACACACACACACACACACACACACACACACACACACACACACACACACACACACACACACACAGACATACTGTCTTACACCCTGCACAGATAGACAGACTACAGACATATTACATACCATCAGACAAAATGTTCTGGAAACAAGCCGAGCAGGACTAGAATAGACACTTATGAATGGAAACTGAATCAAGGTGTCTTCCAGGAATTAATTCAGCTGAAGGGAATACTTCAGATAGATCCTTTTGTCTCCAGTCACAACAATCTCTTGGCAAAAGTCTGCTACAGGCTCCATGCAAGAAAGTTTTTAAAAAATAGATGCTTGTTTACTTTTTCTTGGACAGGAATGTTCCTGTAAGTTTTTCTACCACTTCTGCTAATATATGGGGTCACTGGGAAGATTCATAAGGACTCTCCAAAGGTCATTGTGGTGGCTCTCTTCTGACCCAGGCAACAATGGTTCTCCTTTGTACTGAAAATGGCTAAAGGGCAGTTACCACAAGCTTCTTCACAGACCAGACCTACTCACATAGGACAAGGAGGTGTTTGATATATTCCAGCCCCAAACAACTGAAACTAACTGTCTGGATGATAGAATCTTAATACATTTCTGGCACCTATTTTCTGAGGATGTGCAGTAGGTATTAAAGGAGGCAAGGAAACCTGCTACTAGAAAATTACATATCAGTGAATGGAAAATATTTTCTAGTTGGTGTCGAGACAAGAACCACGTGTCTTCTGATTCTGCATTATTTGTGTGAGTTACTGTCCTCTGGCCTGAATTACTTCTGTATCAGTGTACATTTATCAACCATTTCTGCATAGCTGCACATGGATCCTCCTTTTTCAATGCAATCTCATGTGAAAATGCTTTTGAAATGGGTGTTGCATATCAAGTCTCCTAGGAACCATGTGGCTGTAGAAAAAACTACCTCTTGCTCAATTTGAACCAACTTATCAGTCTGACATGAGGTTCTTAACATGGAAAACAGTGTTGCTCCAACTTCTGCGAGAAGAGTATCTGAGTTGCAAGCTCTTTTGGTTGGTCAATTCATTTTCCGCAAAAAAAGGTTTCTTTAAGAACTAATCCTTCATTTGTGTCTAAATTGGTATCTCAATTTACTTTGAGCCAGGCCATCTATCTCCCTGTCTTCTTTCCAAAACCTAACAATGAGGGAGAAAGGATACTCCATACCTTGGATATCCACAGACAACTCAGAAACTATCTTGACTGAGCAAAATCTTTTAGGAACTCTGATTAGTTGTTCATTTCTTGTGAAGGTAAGAAGAAAGGGCAACCTGTGTCAAAGCAGACTATTTCCAAATGGTTGTCCCATGCTATTTCCTTGGAAGCCACGGTGGTACAGCGGTAGGGTTGTTGCCTCACAGCAAGAGGTTCTCCTGTTTGATTCATGGTTGGAGTGTCTTCTGTGTGGAGTCTGCATGTCCTCCCCATGGTTGAGTGGCCTCCAAAAGACATGCGGGAATGGGCGTGCCTTTGCTGAAGGTTAGGCATCAGGCTGGCAACTCGGCACCATAAAAAATCTACTGCCAATCATTAGCGGACCGGAGTTCCACTGTGGCAACCCCTAACCGGGAAAAGCCAAAAAGACAAACAAACATTCTCATCACAATAAGGCAATTCCAGGCAGGGTCAGGGCTAATTTTACCAGGGCCTTGATTTCATCAGTGGCTTTTTGGAAAGGGTTGGATTCTAGATGTATTCTGGAAGCAGTAGTGCGGTCCCCTGTACAAATGTTTACAAAGTACTACAGACTAGATTGCTTGTCCAGATCTAGGACCATTTCCCAGGGGCTCCTGGACCCTCATCTTTCCTACTCCCCATCAATGTACGCTATGGCAGATTACCTGTTTTGCTGTGGCTACTGCAGCCATGATAAATGGTGATTAAAGTACAGTTGTATAAGTAAACTTACCATAACAGTCTGTGTTCAAATGATAACTGCTGCAGCACCCACTCCTTCCTGACACTTCTCTTATTTGTTCTAGTTTTTGGTGTTGGAGTGAGGACCATGGTGTTTATTTTCCTAGCATCGACCTTTTCAGAGCTTTAGCCTCCTCCCTGTCTCAGTTGGCATGAAAATTCGACCAAGTAGATCATTTTTCTTGTAAATAATTTGAATGTGAAATCACTAAATCATTCTATACATGATGTTTTCTGTTTTTTTTTAACAGCAGTATCCATTACAGTGTCATTTTACTGCAAAGGCTGTTGAATCATTTTTTTTTTGGAACAGCTGTATGATTGTAAGTTGACTCTAAGCACCACTAGAAAGACCACACAATTCTGTCCTAAAAAGTTCCTGGTTTTAAAAAGTCTAACTGTAATACACTGGGCGGGTAGTTTCTGCTTGTTTTTTCTGCTAAGTATAATGAACTAGACATCATGTTTCCACTCTGACATTATGGACCAAATAGTTTTCATTTTTTATGCACCAGTAGTCTATGGCTGTACTGTACCTGTGTACCTTCTGGCAGCTGCTTCAGACTGTACTCCACAACTCACAGGTTTGTGAATTGCAGAACACTCTCTGAGGCATCATTTGCATGTCTGGTTGTATGTGGAATCTTCCAGCTAGGAGTAAAATATGCCTGCGGTACAGGATGGCTGCTTCCCCTTCATGAACTATATGACATTTTTATTCTAGGGTATAATATTTCCATATCAGTTATAAAAAATCTTTATCAAACTGTGATTAACCTATACTGACCCAAAATGTATTTATGGTTATTATCTACGATATATCAACCATTGTTGTATTGCTTAGTCTTTTTAGTGTAGAGCTTTTCTCCTTGGACTGCCACTGAAAATGGTCAGCATGTTTACCCAGTCAGACCATCTTGGTAAACAAATTCAATAATTAATTAATTAATTAATTAATTAATTAATTAATTAATTAATTAAATACATGTTCTGTGATTTTTTATTGTGTACCATCTCTATGCAATTGAGGACAATATGTTTTCATAATACTTTGTCAGTGCAGCTATGTTTTAAGTACCAAATGAGGTATATCATGCCGATGTAAAACTGAGTAAATTGTAAAAATTTCAAAAATAATTTTGTTTTCAAAAGGCTAAATAGTGTTATGAAGCCACAAATATAAGTTGTAATGTCAGACTATATTGTAACGTGTTAAGTGTCAGATGTTAACTGCCTTGGAACAACTAAGAATATCTAGATTTCTGCTCAGGAAATAATTGAAAGGTGTTTATGAAACTAACATTATGAGAGCTAGATAACTAGATTATCAACATGCAACATTTTACTGTAAGTATTATAACATACAAAACTAGAATATATCCAAAACAGGCTTTCCTTGCTGTAGATGCAGTGACCTTCCAGCTCCTCTGCAGTAGGACAGTGTCCTGGCATTCATTTTAGAGATGCACTGCAGATATAAAACTTTGATTACCTCCTTTGTATAATGGCTATGTACTAACCTTCTACTCCAGACAAGTAGGACAATTATTTGCTTTCCTTCTGTGTGTATAAACCGAGATAAAATATCTTCCTGAATGAAGTGAAGGAATTGTAAAAATGTAGTGTGTGTCCCACCTGGCTATTAAAAACTGAAAAAAAAAATTGTAAAACAAACATTAGTGTCTGCTTACTACACTTAGGAGTTGTGCTTTCTTTGTGTCAGTATAATGTGTTTTGCAATCCTTTGATATAAGATGCTTATGACATTTTCATACATTAATTTGCTGGTGATGCATTGCAGATCCTGAATTATTCAGGCATTTTTTTTTTACAACTTGCATGGTTTTGGTAAAATGTTTATATGCCACTGGTGATAAAATAGCTTTATGTTATTTACTGCAGAAGGCATTGTCACAGTCAGAGGTAAGATGAGAGATGACATGAAGACAACCCGCACATCTCATTGCAGGTTGCACTTCTGCTTACTGGGTGGTTGGTGTGGATCTATTTTTGCAGAAATGTTGTCTTGCAGTGCTATAGAGTGAAAGCATCATCTTTACTAAGGACATACAGCCACATCTGTGAAATCATCAGAATTAGGTCTGTTTCTCAGCAGTGTAAAGTACCCCCCTAAAAAAAATGACCATTGCAAATGGTTAAAAAGGAAGAAAGAACAGGAAGAATTTCATTATTAGCATAGTTTACAATATATGCCGAGTATAGTGTTATAACCCTTTACACTTTATCTGCACACTGGCTTAGCTATAAAACAGTTAACTATAAGACTATCATATAATTAACCACATAACAGTGAAAAACCAACAAAAAAAAATTGCAAAGCAAAACACTGTCAAAAATTGAATCTGTGATGAAAACTGTAAGTCATTTATTCATTTTCTGTAACCTACTGTATCTCATCACTCAAGAGGTATAAGTGAGAGAACCTAGTCCCAGTTAGTAACTTATTTAAATTTTATTGTATTACTACAGATGGCCAGCATTTTTAAAGAGAAACTTTCACCCATGCAACCTCCACATTTTCACTTAATAAATGTAGTGACTCTAAAGTCAAAAGAATTATATATTTCAGGGTACTATGATCTGCAGGTCAGTTTAATTAGTAAAGGTACATGGGATGTCAAATGGAAACGTCCCCATAATTATGTTACTACTCCAGCTGCAAATTATGTATTTACATGTGTATATATATATATATATATATATATATATATATATATATATATATCTATATCTATATCTATATCTATATATATATATATATATATATATATATGGTTTACTATTAGAATATCAAAGCAAATTCCATCGACTGTACTGTTGTCGAATATGGAAGTTCGAAAACGGTAATATCGAAGACCAAAAACCGACCTAGGAATGGTTTTAACATGGGTCGAGATAGGTGTTCAGTGTTTTTCCGAACTACAAACCTCTCCCCTATCTCGATCCATGTTAAAACCCGTTCCTAGGTTGGCTTTTGGTCTTCGATATTACCGTTTTCGAACTTCCGTGTTCGATAACAGTACAGTCGAAGGACTTTGCTTTGACATTTTAATAGTAAACCATATATATATATATATATATATATATATATATATATATATATATAAATATATATGTATGTGTGTGTGTGTAATATTTTTTTTGCAGTACAAGCAGCTCTCATTTATTTAGTGTAGTATGCTACCTTCCATTGCAGAGTGAGTCTCCTCAGATGCTTACAAATGCAGCCTGATGTGTTTGCTTATCTGGTTGTTTTTACCCCTCTGAGCTGAGGTCATCAGGGCTGCCTCTGCACTGATGACAGTGATTCTTCCCCACTTGTGGTGACAGATGAGCTTGGGAGCCACCACAGCTACCAATGAGGGTAGGATGCTTTTTTGGTGGTTTTATAGTCCTACACACTTACAGGCTGATGTACTTTTAAAGGCTTAGGTGGCAGTAAGGCATGGCCTGCGGGGATGTATCTGCTTCTGAACACTAGGATGAACACACTCCTCAGCCTGTCTATACACCCAGCCAACCTGCCACTGAGGTCTTGGTCTTTTTCTAATGTACCACTTCTGACAGTGTGTCACTGGCACACTCCCCCTGGCAAAAGTAAGCAGATGGATCTTTGTTATTCCACCCCCGTCCCACGCCTGCCTCAGCATGCACCCTTGCCACTGAATGAGCACCTTTCACTTTAATTGCAGTCAGGGCTTTGTCAGTTTATACCAACCAGCAAACTAAATGTCTGTAGTAAGCCACATGGGCATTTAAGTTTTCTGAGTTTCATATTGCTCAGCTATTTAGTTTACTGAAAAACTTGTCTATCATTATGTTTCATTCCTTTATACACATCACTATAATGGGGAATATAGAGCATATATATTTTTGTGTGCATTTAGTAGAAGAGGATGGTATACTTTTAACATTTTCATGGCTAAGTATGCTAAACTAACTGCTTTGTGAAAAGTTATTGAACTTTCCACATAGAAAACTTCTTCTTTCTGCTTTTTCCCGGTTAGGGGTCGCCACAGCGGATCACCTGTCTGCTCATGATTGGCAGTGGAGTTTTACGGTGTCGAGTTGCCAGCCCGGCGCCCGACCTTTCACAGAAGGCACGCACATGCACACACTCACACCTAGGGCCAATTTAGTGTATCCAATCCACCTACAGCATGTCTTTGAGATGTGGGAGGAAACTGGAGCACCCGGAGGAAACCCACGCGACCACAGGGAGGACATGCAGACTCCGCACAGAAGGCATCCCAGCCGAGAATCGAACAGGAGAACCTCTTGCTGTGAGGCGGCAACGCTAACTGCTGCACCACCGTGGCCGCCCCTTCCACGTAGAAAACTACTTTTGCTATTTTGAATAAATATTTAGAACATATATTGATGGCAGGAAGAATTAAAGAAAACTTTCATGCTGAGGTAACATACCACATCATAAGAAGAACAGGAGCTTGGTTTGCCAAGTTTCTTTCATCTGAGAATTTCAAACTATACTAATTTCAGTGTAATAGCTTTGAATTCACTGTTATGCATTTTCTGTTTTGTAGCTTTGAGAAAATATACTTAAATATTTAAAAATCACTTTTTAATTCATTTTAATTCATACTTTCACAAGATATTCACTGAAGCTATATGTGCATCGCATATCTGCGTGTGTGTGTGTGTGTGTGTGTGTGTGTGTGTGTGTACATACATATTTACATATGTCTGTATTTTTTGCAAGATCACGGTTAATCTGTACCACTTACCTGATGTTGAGACAAAACTTCCAGACTTTTTTAAAAACAGCTCTTTTCAATGCTTGACTTCCACTAATATAGAGCACGGGGGTGCTGAATGAGTTCATTCTTGCCAGGAAACTGAAAGGATCTGTAGCGTCATTGTAGGATCTGAAGCCATATGAGCTCATGTTTGTCAGACACACATTAACAAAGGATGGAGTCCAGAAGGTCAGAAATGTGAGAGTGACCAGAATGATGAGCCTCACTGATGCCTTCTTACTGTCTCTATCTCGACTCTCAGGCTCTCTGGAGAGCTGGTGTGTGGCAATGAGGTAGAGCTTCAGGTTCAAACCTATCATGGCAAAGAAGGTGCCCACAGTAGCTCCTAAAGTTACGACTGCGTGAATCATTGCAGCCACCTCTTGTGAGACAAGATTTAGGAGTAATACAAGGGAATAGGTATAAACCCATATGAAAACACATACTGCTGCTGTTCTGGACTTAACGATCTGCTGAGAGTAGAAATAAGGGTGGGATACTGCCACGTATCGGTCTAGCTGTGCAACAAAGATGGTCTGGAAGTTGATTCCCAGAAGTGCAGGTAGAATGAAATAGGTACTGTTCTTTGAAGGGTATGTCTCTTTAACATCAAAGAAACCACTGTAACACAGGCCAAGCCCTGTGAGCAGGTCACTGACGCTAGTACTTAACATGTATGTGAACCGGTTCTCCTTCAGGAGTGATTTGGTAGATAAGATAGCTAGGACAACGGATCCACTGACTAGCACAATGGATATAGCTAATATGATGTAAAGGCTGAATATCAACAAGCCATTCCAAGTGTCAAGTGAGACAGCTAATGGGACTTTCATTACCTGTCTTTGTCTTCATTTCTTGGAGCTACAATGTTAGTCTGATTTGTAAATGCAAAATAGGCTCTATTTATTGAGCCTTTCTGAATGTAAAACAACCTCTCAGCCTTCCATGTGGATTACCAGTGCCGTTTGAAGTGTATTAAAATGTCCCTTAGGAAGGGTCATGTATTGAATGCCCAAGTGATTTTCAGCAATCACATGTACTGATTTGAAAACTAAAATAAACAGCAGCAATTAAAACATACTTCAAAAGGAAAAACAAAATAAAATGTTATAATGAACAGTCACGCTCTGATGACATGGATTGCTACAGCAGGATTCTAATCACATCAGCCTTCAGAAATATGTCTTGAGATGTGACAGGTTATCACATTTGTAGTTGGCCTCTGCTGCTAATTAAGATAAAGGCTGCACATAACACAACATATTCTTTGTAAAAAATATTCCCATATATTACATTTTTGTTTATCCTGGCTTCCTTTTATAAGTTTACTTTGTAAAACTTCTGCTGAGTCATAGCAGATGCCACCATTTAGAATCAGCTTAATAAGACAAGGTATGACATGTTTTTGTGAAAGCGTGCCCCAATAAAACAGGTGTCCAGTTGCACGGCTTCTAGACCCAAAGCATCTATCGGTATTTCTGAGCTTGAGACTAAGTGCATTTAAAAAAGAAAACTACTTTATTTAATTTTGATAATTGAATTCTAGGCACTTTATTTGTAGCATGATAATTTTATTGTCCTCATTTTGGACTCCTTGACACTGAGGCATGTTGATCTGTACCACCAATAAACAGTGCTGCATGACTGCATCCATTATCTGCATCACTCCTCCTGTACTCTCGCGCTGCAGTGCATGCGTCTTCCAGACATTTCAAAATTGTCAAGTAGGAAGGTCCTGCACTCTAGCACTGGTCAGGAGAAGCATGAGCTGCCAAGTGCTGAACTCATTGTTCTGGGCAGAAACCTTAAATGTGGCTAGTGTGAGATGATTTGGGAGAGTCTGACTAATGAGGCTGCAATCTTTAGCATGGGCCTTCTAGTAATTAATTACATTTTTATTACCTGAAAAAAAAAAACATGATTTTCATAGATGTTTCAAGTAGTTAAAGATTAAACTCTTCACCTGACTTCATAATAATGATGATGCAGATTTTTTTTTTGTTTCATTCCTTTTCACCTGTGAGATCTGTTTTCTGCCTATAGCATCTGTATCTGTGTCCACATCAGTGGCTAGAGTCAAGTAAAGGGGACATATATCTTCTTCTACACCAGGGATGTTTTTTCCTGCATGCTGCTTATTACTCTGTGTAGTCTATTAGAATTCTGATAAGACAAGTGTGAAGTGGGCCTGCAAAAGCTGTGTACTCACTCATGAGAGCACACCCCAGACCTTCTGCTTCTCATGTGTTTAATTACTCAGTCAGCATTTACAGGCACAAACAGGGATTCTAGATGGTCAAGTTGCCCCAAAGGAATTCATTTTTATCCTCTTAAAAGGGCTGAGCAAGTGATGCCTCCTCATTCCTCACTTACCCATCTCTCTGCCCTGGACCTGATCCCCAACCAAATCCAAGAAGAGAAACCAGGAAGCAGACAAGGAAAAACTGATGGAAGTCCAGGGAGAACACAAGTCCAATATAACCACACAGCTAGTAGCAACCACCAAATATTTATTGAGTACAAACAGCAGTCTTGATGTAAAACAAAAGCGCTTGGCTGCTGTTTTTGCTCAATAAATCTTTGGTGGTTGCTACTAGCTGTGTGGTTATACTGGACTTGTGTGCTCCCCGGACTTCCATCAGTTTTTCTTGCCTGATCCCCAACCAGTCTGAGACTGTGTGTGGGAAACTGGGCACCCTGCTGCTAAAACAATGGGCAAGCTCAGGTGATACTGATCTGTGAATGTCTGGAACACTGCCTGTGCATAAGGCAATAAAAAGTACTTTTCAATTTTGTGATGACTGTCATCTTGCACTAGAAGTTGACTGCAGCAGGAATTGTAAAAGATACATTATTAGCCGAATGAGTAGATATGAAAGGTGAAGATATGGAAAGGAAGACAGTAATTCTCCATTGCACTGATTACATGTTTGCTAGAAGATGTCTATAGGCAGAGGATACAAAAGATAATATTTGCCAGTCCCTCTACATGAAGGTAATGAAACAATGCAAGGAGATAAGAAAGAACAGCTATGGTGATGAGTCCCAGAAATGAAAACTGTGATGATAAAACAAATACATTATCCCAACTGTGGTTGTTTTCTAAAACAGTAAGCAACAGTTTAAATATGCTGCACTGTTGCTTTACAGTGGCTGTTCATGAAGAGAAGTATCAGAAATATTTCTGGGCATGTTAGATGAGTTACATGATAGCCATCAGTAGACTGGAAAAACAGGGTATGCTGTCACAATGTGGTTTAAACAGGAAGGGCCACCGAGTGCCAAGGATATCTACATGACTGGACAGTAAAGGGCATTTAGTGCATGTCAATGAACTGTGCATGTATGCTTGAAAATTCATGCAGACATAAATGCTCATCTGTGAATCAGAGACACTGCAAAGCACAGGGAATAATCAGGTGTAAGGATAGAACTACAGAATATGCTGGAACAGTATAGAAATGCAGTCAAATAAGTGAACACAGCAGCAAGAACAGTACATAGCAAACAAGACAAATGGTACAAACCATAGAATAATAACAGGAATGCTGACCATAGTAGGGAGTTATGGTGCTGTGGTCCAACTAGTAGCCCAGAGATATTCAAGTGCCATCACATTCCTCTACAGATTCAATTTATTGACTCTGTCCAGGAAAAGAGGAATCTCTTTTTTCTTTTACCAGACGTGACACCCCACCACTGGCAACCATAATCTCAATTCTCACTACTAGCACCAGTCGGGGATGTACATTGGGAAGATGATGAGTACATACACAGTATTTCCAGATGCAGCTCTCTGCATCAAGTGCAATTTAGCTTAAGAGCACACAGATACCACAGTCAATCTGGGGCTGGTTTCTCCCTTTTTCTCCAGATCCCCAATAAGACTCTCCACTGGCACAACTATAGAGCTGAGATCCTAGCTGAGTGGCAAAGCCAAGACCTCCAGCATCCTCGCTGTCCAACCAGTTCTTTGTGTTCCTGTCCAAGTAGCACACACACAGACACATACACACACACACACACACACACACACACACACACACACACACACACACACTACACACGCACAAGCACACACATGCACACGCGCGCATACACACACACACACACACACACACACACACACACACACACACACACACACACACACACACACACATACACACACACACACCTGGGAAAGGCTGGCGCAGGTTTCCAGCTATGCTCCCTTCTGCCCAGACCATAAGGTAGCTATCACTGCCACCAGCCTCATCCTTATCAGTTACTTTAAGGCCCTTAACAAAGGGTGTCCAATCCTACTGTGTAATGTTACTATTAGTTCAGATGGTAGTTGGACCAAGAGCAAGGCTATTAGGAGTGGCCCACAGTGTCACCAAATAAATATGGAAGTACTCTCAGAACTTAAATATGTCTCACAAATATCAGCCACAATGAAATGTTGAATATATTTAATAATACATAATAAAAGAACAAGAAAATACTCAGTAAATAATTACACCAGAGTTCGAAATTACTGGAATATTTAAAACAACATCACAGGATAGTCTCAAATAAATACAGAAAACATCTAAACTATACTTTGCTATATTCCTGACTATATCTATAGAATTACTATATCCTAGTCAACTTACTTACAGAGCAACAAGGCAGATGTGGTGAGTGGATGTTCTTGTCAGGTCAAAGTCAAAATATAAAATGCTTAGTCTCTTTTTCAGAGAGTTCTTAAATTAATATCCCAAATATTACTGCTGGGATAGCTTGCAGAATGACATCATGTCTTGCCATCTGACTCTATTCCAGGTGAAATCCCCACTGATGCAACTGGTAGCATTTAGCATCTACCTGTGAAAATACATAAACAAGGACTTTCTTAGATCTAAGGCAGATCCTGGAAGTCATAAAACAATAAACACTTCCAAGACAATACAAAAACTTCTAGTTCTAGACATTGTGTCTGTTACTGCACTGAAAGATAATATCCTTTTATTACATGGTCATAAAGTAATTTAAATTTCAGCTATTCTTCTGAAGTTAATTTCTTTTGTTTCAGTTTCCATTGTTAAAATATATACATCTAAATAGTCACAATAGTGCAGGTACATTGCTGTTCTATTCCAGTAGGGCATGCTGTGGTTACATTTTAGCTCAGTACAAATATCTCTTCTGTACCAGCAGTTTGATATACACATAACATAAAATTGTAATACAGTTGTAACACAAGCATATGCATCATGTTGATATTCACAAATGACATATAACTATTTACAAAATTCCAGACAGTTGTGCTGGCAGTATCTCCTGTTGTGACACCAGAAACCACCTGATAAGAAGGGTCAACAGCCTGTACAAGACCCTGAGTTAGACTTAATAAACAGCTCCTGTGCAGAGGAACTGGTACAGGAAGTTATAAATATTTAGTTTTCTATTTCTTTTGGACATGAAGTTTGGGATAAACAGGATTATTAATAGCAACAGCAGCTTCCCTAGGGATGGACACAGCAACCTGGCTAAGCAGAGACACCTTACCTGCCTCTTCTCCCAAGACTGACAACAGTGTCACTCCCTTGTCCAGTGAAGGGACCCCAACAACTGTAGAGGACATGGCTTACCCCCAGTCCATGGTGGTTGTATGGACATCACCAGAGGGATCTGGGGAAAAAAGATGAGGAACCAGCTTTGGCTACAGTGGAGTCACCCACCTGTGGCTGAGGCATATTGCTAGCCTTCTATGGTAGGAAAGGCTGTTTAGCTAACTTTTTTGTAGCTGGAAGAAGAAATGACCATAGGACTGGTAGTTTGTTCCATTGTCAAGCCAAAAATGGTGCTTCTTTTCCAGTGAAACCAAGAAGCACAAACTGGTGAAATATAAAAACTAGTTAAAAGTAATGTTTCAAAGTCAAAACACAGTAAAAAAGCATTCTAACATACTTTATCAGTAGTCCCAAAGGGTAATTTGAACATGGTTTCTTCACAGAAAAAAACAGTTTTAGAATATTTAAAAAAAGAAGTTATGTACCTACCATAACGTTCCATGTGAGTTGTCCATCTCGCCCTTCATTCTTGACTGATGGGTTTGGAACCAATCTGCGGTTCCGACTCAGCACCACTTTCTAAAGCTCAAGGTCTCCAGCTAGCTCATGGCTCCATTCCTATCCCATGATGCTGTAGGGCATTCCCCAGACCTTGTTTCCTGATGTTCTATTTTTTATATAAAAAGTTAATAGATATCTAAACCAATTATACACCTTTGCCAGACTTAGAATAGGGTTAAAAACGAATAGCCAAAAGGAAAAAACACCTCTCATTCTCCCAGAAATCAAGGAAGGGGGTTAGATAGGTGAGACGTAAGAATGAAGGGCAAGATGAACAACTCACATGTAACATTATGGTAGGTACATAACTTCTATATGTGAAGTTGTCCTATCTCACCTTCATTCTTGATTGATGGGGCAGCGTCCCTAGCACCTTTCTTCTTGGGTGGCTCCAGGGAATATATTCTTCAGTATATTCTTCAGAACAGTGGAACTAAAAGAGGCCCTGTCCTGGAGGCCATGTCTTGTAATGAGTGATAAAGGTATGAGGTTTATCCCATGTAGCTGCTGCACAAATAGTATCTATGGGAAGCCTAGCATGGAAAGCAGAGGAAGTAGACACTGCCCTTGTTGAATGAGCTTTGATCCTTTGTGGCAGTTCTTTATTTGCTGAATTATACACAAACAAAATACATTGAGACAGCCAGTTTGATAGATTAGTTTTTGCTACTGGAAGACCTTTTTTATTTTCTGAGTAGGATACAAAAATTTGGTCAGATTTTCTAAAGTCTTTTGTTCTATGCAGGTAGAAACACAGTTGTCTATGAACGTCCAACTGATGTAGCATGTAGTTTTCCTTATTGCCATACTTGGGGAAGAATACTGGTAGGTTAATAGATTGACTGAGGTTATATTCTGAGCATACTTTGGGTAAGAAGGATGGATTTGTCCGGAGTGACACCCTATCATTGTGAAACAGTATGTATGGAGGTTTAATGGACAAAGCTTGCAATTCAGATAATCTATTGGCTGATGTGATAGCCGCTAGAAAGGCAGTTTTCCAGGTTAGAAATTTCAGGTCACATGATAATGCAGATTCAAAGGGGGGAAGAATTACTTTGGACAAAAAAGTTGAGATTCCATGGTGGTAATGGCGGTTTGATATATGGTCTTAATAGATTTGTGCCTTGTAGGAAGGCCTTTGCCAGTCTGTGAGACATTATAGTTGACTCTCCATTGCCAATATGAAAATTTGAGATTGCTGCTAATTGAACTCTAATAGTAGCTGCTGCAGCTCCTTCATTCAAAGTTTAGTCAAAAATTCTATTATAGATGATATGGGCGCTGAATATGGATCAATATGATTTTGCAAAGCCCAGGTAGAAAATCTCTTCCATTTACTGAGGTACAATTTCCTGGTAGATGATTTGTGAGAAGAAATCAGAATATGTTGAACTGCAGATGAAAGATTTTGTGATCTGCCTATTTTGGGAACCAGAGCAGCCATGCTGTCAGCTTGAGGGTGGAAAGAGAGGAATGAAAAGCCCCTGAAGAATGTGTCAAGAGATCTGGTACTGG
The DNA here is from genome assembly GCF_019279795.1 of Protopterus annectens. Classification (NCBI taxonomy): domain Eukaryota; kingdom Metazoa; phylum Chordata; order Ceratodontiformes; family Protopteridae; genus Protopterus; species Protopterus annectens. The sequence goes on along the minus strand of NC_056733.1, from coordinate 782,105,422 downwards.
GTCCAGGATCCAAGGCTTTTTCTGTAGATGAGGCTGTAGGTAGGGAAACCAAATTTGATGAGGCCAGTATGGTGCTGTCAGGATTAATGTCCCTCCCAGTGAACTGGCTTACTGAAGTAACTTGGGTATCAGTGGAAAAGGGGGAAAAGCATAAAGGAGACCCAGGGGGCAATCGTGTACAAGTGCGTCCCTCGGTGATTCCCCCGGTGGGGGGATACGGGCAAAGTAGCTGCTGCATTTTGTGTTTGTGGATGTGGCAAAGAGATCACAGCAAGGCTGGCCCTGTTTGCCCGAAAAATCATTTCCAACACTTCTTGCTTCAGGGACCATTTGTGGGGCATTAGAATTGCCCTGCTGAGTTTGTCCCTAATCACATTGAAGTTCCCTGGGATGTGCATTTCTATTAGAAAGTTCTGTGATGAGGTCACCTATTGCCATACTCTGAGGGCCTCTCGACAAAGGGGGTAAGACTTGGTTCCTCCTTGTTTGCTGATGTACCATACGACTGACATGTTCATCTGGATTGCAATAGTTCCTATAGGAAGAGAGTGTTGAAATGCTTGCACTGCCAATAGCACTGCTCTCATCTCCAGTACATTGATGTGCAGGTGAGCCTCATGTTCTTACCAAGTGCCTTGGGCTGTCTTTCTCTGATAATGCCCCCCCCCCCCCCATCTGGGAAGCATCTGTGGTCACTGTGGCTAATGGGGGAGGTAGAGTGAAAGGACGACCTATGGTGACTTGATATGAATTTAGCCACCAGGTTAGGTCTCTTTTGCAAGTCTGTCAGAATAATCTGGTATGACATCAGTAGTTCCTGCATGGACCACTGGGTAAAAAGAAGCCACTGGAGAATTTTCATATGCATCTGAGCTAACGGGAGTATGGTGACTGTTGCTGCCATTGTCTCTAAGACTTTGAGAACAGTTCTTGCTTGGACTCATTCTCGAAAGCAGGTTTTGGATTTGTGTCCAAAGGGCTTGGACCTGTTCTTGTGGAAGAGTTACCATCATTGTGCCAGAGTTTAGTTCTGCACCTATAAAGGCGATATGCTGAGATGACAATAAGGCAGATTTTTTGTAATTGATTGTGATCTCTAGTTGAGTACACAGATCCAAAGTGCTGTCTCTCCCTTGTAGTAGTAGATTCTTGGTGGTGGCCATAAGGAGCCAGTCATCTAAGTAAGGAAATACCTGGAATCCTGCATGTCTCAGATGAGCCGTAACCACTGCCATGCTTTTGATGAGAACTCCGGGGGGCTGTAGTGAGCCCAAAAGGCAGTGCTCAGAATTGGTATTGACTGGCTCCCAGCTGGAATTTCAAATGGCTCCTGGATGGCCTGTCCTTTTTATGTGGTAGTATGCATCCTGGAGGTCTATGAAGCACATCCAATTGTTTTTTCCTAGAAAGGGAAGGATTGACTGTAGTGTGACCATCCGGAACTTTGTCTTTTTTACTGATTTAACACGCTGAGATCCAGTATTGGTCTCCAGTTCCCCTGTTTTCTTTGGAACTAAAAAGAAACTTGAGTAAGTCCCAGATCCTATCTGGTCTGTGGGGACTGGTTGGATGGCTCTTTTTTCTAGCAACTTTTAAATTTCGATTGTGGCCTGATTCCTGTGACTGGGTGGAACTTCTGGAATTCTTCTCATGGTTGGGGGAGGGTTGGAAAAGGGAATAGAGTAACCTCTGGATATGATCCTTTGTACCCAGTTGTCTTTTGTTATTTTTAACCAGGCATCTGGGTACAAAGACAAGCACCCCCCCAACTGCCTCCAGAATGGAGCAGTTGGGCTTCCTTTCAGGAACTCTGGAAGGGCTTGCCGAAGAAAGATTCCTGGTCACCCTGATTTTTCAGACTCCCTCTGCCATGTGGCTGGCGTCTTCCATTATTTCCCCCTACTCTACCCCCTGGAGGGGAGTTCACCACGTGTGTCTTGAAAGGCTCTCTGGTATTTATGCAACCACATCTTTCCACCCTTTTGACCCTTAGGATAAGGTCTTGAAGGAGTAGAAAAATGGACTCCAGTGGCAATGAGAGTGTTCCCTTCCTGCTCACACCTGGTCAGTGTTTCTTTAACTTTGGGTCCAAAAAGCATCGAGTCATCAAAAGGGGTGTTGATGAGAGATGACTTGAAAGATTCCACAAATAAACACAAGCGCATACAGGAATGTCTCCTAAGGGCAACTCCAGAACTCGCTGACCTGCTTGCTCCATCGGCTGCATACAAGATGAGCTGCATGGAAGAGTTGACTATTGAGTTTAGGGTGGAGAGCTGGGAAGTTACCTTCTCTGAGACTCCCACAGCTACATTACCCTGGAGAGTATCTCCAAGCTCCTTTAGGAGATCTCTCTGTAATCTTGTAAAGTGAATTAGGTAATTCAGGGAACGCTGTGTAAAGGTCACTGACGAGACTGTGCACTTCCCATACCTGTCCATCGTGTGCGACTCTTTATTCGGTGGATGGACAGATGTGGACATCTCAGATAACACCTTTTTGGTGGCCACTGCCACAACCATAGCATCTGCAGGCACTCCTTTAGTCAAGAAATTTTTGTCCTCTGGTGCAGTAATAAATGTATTAGGCCTCTGAGGGACAGGTTCCACTGTATCTGGAGACTCCCATGCCTTTTGACAAACCAATTCCATGAGCTCGTCGAAAGGCAGAGACACCATAGTGAGACACATTGATGTACCACTCACCAAGCTGTGGAGGGAGGGGCTCGCAGTCAGTTGCCTATCTGGTGCCAGGATTCACCACATCATGGAGACACTGAAGTCATCATACCACAAGTATACATTTGACACAGTTCTAGTACACATAGGTGTAAATGACTTGAGATGTACCTGTCTGGTTTACATGATGAGAGATATGATGGAGCTCTCAGACATATATCCAAGGCAGTTATGAGCCTAGCCTTGAGTGTTACTACCATAGGTTCATAGATTAGTACTAGGCTAACTGATCTTGTGGGTCATTTTAAGCCTAGCCAATTACCCCATGTGAGAATCAAACACTGCACCTTGTGTTTGTAAAGTAAACACCTTAAGCATTATGCCAATCTATCACCAAGAATGATGCCACAATAGGAACAAATGATTATTGACTTGAACAATTGGCTTAGCTTCTGGTGTCATTCAAAGAATTCCAATATATATCATGAGGAGATGTAGACAGTCTTAACTGCCTTCTCTGGGATAGCCTGTATCTGTTCCCCCAGGCTTTCATACATTGGCTAAAACTTTGCCCACCCCCATAGTGCCTTTTTAAGCAACATCAGTTCTCAAAAGCTTCCAGCATAACAAAACAGAATCAGGACAACATAAAGATATTGCTGCTTAATGCTAGAAGTTGGAACAAAAAACTCCACTCCCTACAAGCACTCCTTACCCTGGAAAATATCAGTATATGCAACATTACAGAGATGTGGTTTAAAACCATTCAGATCACCCCATCAATGCAGGATTTCAATACCCACCACGTGTTCAGGTCCACCACACTAGATGAAGGCACTAAATGTGGTGTTGTCTCCCTATTTATAAAAAAACACTTCACCCCAGACTAGTTAGAAGATATAGCAATCTGGAACTCCTCTATGTCCAGCTTACTATTAAAAAGACCCCCTGATCACATCATGGCTTGCTATAGGACCCCCTATGCCTCCCTCATCCTATACCTCCTACCAAACTAGTATGGAATCCCTGTGCATTAAGTCAAAAGTATTCCCCTAGGGAGCTTCAGTGAGCCCTTCATTAAGTGAGAGATGTTTAGATCCTCTAATGTGTATACCAAGAGATTTCTAAACTTCATTGGTATAAATGCTCTGGAACAGTTAAGCAGCACACCAAGCAGGAGAGATCAAATCCTGGATGTGGTCCATACCTATATGGGACATCTTTGCTTCCTACTAACTGTAACACCTTCCACGGTAAAATTGAACCACAAATCAGTCACCTTCACCTTAGGAATGAAGCTAGAAGCATCCTCCAGTACCACAGCATTCAGAGAATATGCCAAGTTTAATTTACTGAAACAGAGACAATGACCTGGATAAATTCAACAAACCCCTTCCTACTCAGTGACCTTACTGTTTATGTGGAATCTTTTACTGCTGAATTCTGTGCAGGTGTGAATAGTTGCACAGATGCATATGTTCCCTTTTGAAGTTAATACAATGGTAAATTCAAAAATAAATCCACGTGGAGGAACCCAAATATAAACAGGCTCTATAATAAAATAACTAATTGCATGTAAAAATAAATGTGACTCTCAAGATACAGTGAACTGCAGACCCTGATCAAATGAAACAAAGCCAGATATGTGATAACAGTTATCCCCCAGGCAAAGGACAACCACAAAGCCTTCTTCAACTGCATTAGAAACCATGGAAAGAATGCTTAGCAATGTTCAGAGATAACTGTAAATAATATCACATAATCAGACCCAAAGGACAAGCCAATCTACTAGTGGATAAATTTAACTCTAACTTTACCCATCTACCCTCCTACATTACTAGATCTTATACCTGAACTACACCACCCTCAAATCTCCCATGAACAAGTCCTCCATGAACCATTTAATGTCAAGAACACTACTTCTATACGAGGCTGTTTACTGGCCACCCTAAAACAAAACCTGTTGGACTCCTTACAGAGGCTATTTAGTGTTAGACTCCAAACGGGCTATATGCCAGATGAATGGAGAACAGCATCTGTCACCCCTTGCACAAAGGTGGGGTGACAAATCTGGGAAATTATACACCCAAAAAGTTTGACCAAACTCATCTGAAAAAAACTTTGGAAAGTATCATTATGGAATTAATAAATAAGGAAATAGGCAACCTACAATCTCTCAAACCTAAGTCTGGTTTTGTTAAGGGCAGAACCTGCCTACTTAACCTGGTTGACATCTTCAAGAAGGGTACAAAAGCAATAGATGATGGAAAATCAGTACATACTGCATATCTACACCTCACAAAGGCATTTGACATCATCCCACACTTGAATATCATAGGTAAACGACCCCAGCTAAATTTTAGGCCCTGCGTATCTTGTTGGTATCTTGTTGGGTATCAATATGGCTACCAAATAGAACACAATAAATTATGATGGGCTGCTCTACCTTCTCCAAAAAAAAAAAAATGTAACTAATGGTTTGCCCTAGGATACATATCTTGGGCCACTCCTTACTGGTGTTTACTTCTTGGAGGTCAAAGCTATTGTTAAGCAGTTCTGACTCACCAAATTTGCAGATGAATGTAAACATGGTGCCATGCTAAACTCTCCAGAAGACACCCAGATCTTCCAAGAGGGCCTTTCCTAAACTTATAGCTGACATCAAAACAATGGAATAAAACAAAATGCCAAAAATGTACAACAGTATCCTTCAGCAAACAAGGACTTCCTTGTAACTATCACATTGACAACACACCCCTAAAAATGATCCAGTAAGTAGGGGGCTGAGAACCTATGTAGCCAATGAACTGTATTCCAATTACCAGATATCCACTACTGTAAGAAAGTCCTTTTTCATTGTACAGTTTATTACTGAGGGTATGGCATCCATGTCAAGAGAAGTGATTATTCCACTTTTTGCATCACTCATCAGGTGATCATTTAGTATAATGCCCCAATTCATTATGTGCCTGTCCAAACATGTGACAGAAATCAAAATACCTATGACACTTTCCTACTAAGAAAATCAAGGACCTACATCATAAAAACTATGTGGACAGTCCCAAAACTTTTTCCTCTTCTCTGTGCCATAGAGGCTACTGAGTGGCAGTCTATGACTTGTGTACAGAGCCTCTGCAGACTGTATCCTTTAAGACCTATTGTACATTTGCAAGTCCAATGGAGGAAAGAACACCGACTCGAGATCTAAATCTCTTTTGCAATATAAATTGAACATGTTGGAGGGATAAATCTGTATCACACAAAATGCCATTTCTTTGGAATTGTCTTCCTTTGCACATAAAGCAAAGTGCCTCTCTTACACTGTTCAGATGTAATCTGGACAAATGGGCAGGTAATCACAAATTCACCCTGGTTTAGCACCTGTGTCCATGATAGATTGGGGTAATATGTAAATGTTCTGCTGTCTCTTGGTTATTCATACTTAAAATATAAGGACTAAAACTTTTTTGGAATGTATGGCTAGGCTTCTAAAGATCTTCACAGATCAGTAGTCTAGTAAGTAGCTATACACCTATACCAAATTAGCAGTGGTACAATTTATCACCAGTCTAAAATAGGTATAGTTTTGTTAGCTGGCAGTTAATAAAATATCAGATAAGACAATAACATTACCTTTTCCAATTTGGATACTGCATACAACACTCTTACTCACCAACAGGATGTGATATCATCATATTAATTTTCCGATGCAATCCATTATAAAAATGGCAACAGGGTTGGCTCATGAGTGGAGTACCACAGGGTTCGGTCCTGGGTCCTCTCCTGTTAGCATCTACTTCTCTGAAGTGCAGGCCAACACAGAAGGTCTTTGGCTAACAAAGTTTGCAGATGACTGCAAACTGGGAGCCATAATAGAATCACCTAATGATGTAGACATTCTACAAAAGAGCCTCACAGAGACAGATGCTTGGTGTCAAAGTCATGGCCTCAAGCTCAATGCCAAGAAGTGCATTGTTATCCCCTTTGGGAAAAACTCGGTACCTATGAACTACCGCATAGGCGGTAGCTCACTAAACACTGAAAGTGTGATAAGAGACCTCGGGACACAGGTGGACAGTAGTCTTCCCTTTGATAACCACATCACCACAGTAGTCAGGAAATCCTTCTATGTGGCACACCTCATCACAAAAGGGTTCTCCTCTAGAAAAAAGGAGGTCATTGTTCTTCTCTACTCATCCCTCATCAGACCAATTATAGAGTACAGTGCCCCGTTTGGCATGTATCTCACAAGATACCTACAACAATTGGAAATGCCACAGAAATACCTCACTAAGAGGATTACCAGCCTCAAACATATGCCATACACAGACCGTCTCAAAAAACTCCAGTTCTACTCCGTCACATATCATCTACTCAGAGGAGATCTCTGTCTAACATACAAAGCTATGTCAAGCCCAGAGCTGCTGGACATGCTACACTTAAAGAAATCCCAATCTCTCCAAACCACAAGCTCCAGGGACCTAAACCTTGTCACCGCAATAAACAGAACATGCTGGAGGGATAGATTCCTGTCCCAGAGACTTCCCATATTCTGGAACAAACTACCCATTCATGTCAAGCAAAGCTCATCATTGGCCCTCTTTAAGAAAAATCTTGACGACTGGATGGGAAATAGAAAATTCACCCCGGGGAACACTTCTGCAGCACTGCTTGACAGGGCACAGGAAAATAATTTTCTTGGGTGGCGGTAGCCAGGGAACCTTTTTGGCTAGGCTTATATAGGCTCCATGGCTGATAGCCTAGTACCTACCTATGAACCTATGAATCTCTTTTACAAGTAGAACTGCCTTTAAGAATTTGATTCTTTTTTCAGCTTACAGCTGAGGCATATCAGAAATAATCAGTGGCAGCTGGTGACTTCAAATCAAAGGGGGGCTGCAGGAGCCAACTGAATGGGTGGGGGGGGGCAATGGGAAGGGGTGTGGCCAACTAGAAAGGGGCAGAGCTATGCTCAAAACCACAAAAATGGTACTTTAATTAAATACACTGCCTTGGGTGCCAAACTGTCATTATGAGAGTCCAATCAAGACAAAATGAAGCAGAGAAGAAAAAAAATATTTCAATGCATTGGCTAAATGACAACTTACTTAATATCTAGATGGAAACAAAAAGGTTGTGAGGCATTAAAAAATAAATTACTTTTTAAATATATTACTGAACAGTCAAAATCAAGTATAAAAAAACACCTGGCCTCCAACTCAAGTCTCTTTAGCTCCAGATGGATTAAGTCCTCTGCAGAAAGTTTGAGCTGTCCATTCTCTGAGTGTTGTACATCTCCACGGCCAGTGTGATTGCCCTCTTGATTGCTGTTTTCTGATGCAGCCATGACCAAAGCTGCAATCATGTCTGCCTTAGTCAGATTTCTGTGCACCAGTCCCCTAGTCTGGCACATCTCAGCCAGCTGGCTCCTTGTCAGCTTTCCATAATCCTGTGCTGGCATGCTTGCCTGCTCTCCCTGACTAACTAAGCTAACAAAAGAAAAAAAATAATTGTGATCTGTACTCTGAGTATTCACTGGGTGGCTAATTTAGAGTACAAAAACACCTTAAGTGATCACTGTACACAAGCTACAGGAATTCACACCACCCACACCACTACAAGCCAATTAGTATTTGCCAACCAATTAATATGTGGTGTGGATATCCCACCACTGCCAAACAATTAATATGTGACACTCGTGCACTGGCCCAGCAATCAAGGAGCCTCAATCCTCACTACTAACACCAGTGAGGGGTGTCCACATAGGGGAGGATAACAAATACACACACAGTAAAGTACAATTTCCCTTAAGAGCACACAGAGATCACGGTCAGTCTGGGGCTGGTTTCTCCCTTTCTCTCCAGACCCCCAATAAGACTCCCCACTGGCACAGCTATAGGTTCCAGATCTCAGCCTAGTGGGCAAGCTAAAACCTCCAGCAACATAGCTCTCAACCTCTTAGCACAAAACACCTGGACAACGCCAATAATGGAGGAATACAGCCCCCAAACATATTCAGTGAATTCAGTTCTCACTATAGCTCTAAATCTCTTAGCACAAAAAAACCTGGACAAAGCTAATAATGGGGGAATACAGCCCCAAAAAATAGGGACAGATTTCAAATATTGATCTTATAAACTTAGAAAATTGCTAGAATAAAAGGTTTTGTGTTACCATGTACTTTCTGAGCAATATGAAGTTTGAAATTCAAATGCCTGTCATTATTTAGTGACTTCAAAATCCAGAAAACCACAGATTTTATGAGGAACAGAACAGAACAAAAATATGAGGCAAAAATCTGAATCATTTTCACAAGTGGTGGTGGGTACGGAATTCAGGGTCTTGCTACCTGCACCCAAGGTACAGGGTTTGAACCTGCGTGACTCTCTTTAGCCACCAGGTATGTTTCCTGAGTTTCGCTCTCTAGCCACCAGGTATATTTAACTGGGGCATTACACACACACACACACACACACACACACACACACACACACACACACACACACATGCATACCTGTGAGTACAAAGTCCTTCCTGCAGCGGCTTCATTCTACAAAGTCCCAGCTTAAGTCCTCCTTCCTGCAGCAGTGTTCATTTGAAATACAAGTCCCTCCCCCCTTCTTTCCCACAGGAGCATCTATCCAGCCTGCAGACATTCCAGTCTGATCCCCTTCCAATCTATGCAGCTGTAACTGTATAGACTTCTGTGTATCTGTAATCTGATGCCTTCTCTTCCTAATCTGGACTGTTTAAACAGTAGTCCGGATTCCCGCATGCATGCGTGGAGTTCCGGGACTCACTAATCAGTTTTTTTTTCTTTTTTCTTTTTGTTTACAGCTGGAGGGGCTGAAGTCCTGCAGTCCAATAGCATGAGCCACCCATGGAAATAATAAACCAAAAGGGCATTTTTTACCTGTAGTTCATTTTGTCACAGTTATCCAGTGGAAATTGCTTTTTTTAATATAGTCAAGGATATTAAACACAATGTCAAAGTTGGTACATTGTTTAATTTTCTTTCCTTTTGTATGTTTTGTATTAATAAGAATTTTTTTATTAATCAGAATTTGGCTGGTAATAATGTGTAGTGAAGTAGGGCAGCACAATGCTGCAGCAGACAGTGCTGTCACCTCACAGCAAAAAGTTCCCTGGTTCAATCCTCAGCTGGGGTGCCTTCTGTGCATGCATGTTCTTCCTGTGTTTACGTAGGTTTCCTCCCACATTACAAAATCATGCAGTAAGTGGATTGGTCACTCTAAATGGGCCAAAGGTCTGAGAGTGTGTGTGTGTGTGTGTGTGTGATTGTGTGGTATGGAAGAACCACTATGGCAGGGCTAGCCATTTGGCAGTTTAAACCTTGGCTCTAGATGACTGTCCCTGTTGAAGTGACACCCTGACCTCTTGTGCAAAAGTGGGAAAAGGGGTTTTAGATGGAACGTGTAGAGAAGCCATGCTAGTGAGAACAAGTTATGTTTTGTTACTATATTAACAAAGGGAGGCTCATTGTTGGAGAAGACCATAAAATGTAACTGGTATTTCTTGTCCAGCACTCCCTAGTATCTGAAACTAAGTTTAAACCTCCTTTCTGTTGTAAAATAGGCAACAGTCTATGGGACTTGCATAAAAGTTTTTGTGTTAATAATAAAAGTTTACGTTTTTAAAGTAAATGTGAATGTAATAATTAAAATATGTTAAAAGACACGTAAGATGTAAATTACATTGCTCATCCTGCAAGATGGTGTAATATTGGTGCAGAATAAATGGGAATTGTAAGACAAATGCTATTTATATGGTACAATATTTTTTTTAGCTTTTTGAGGTGAGCATGCATAATAAAACTTTAAAGCATCTGAGGGCCACATACAGAAAACGAATATGTATGTACGTACTAAGCATGCCCCTGAAGCTAATTGTACAAGTTTTAGACAAAGTTGTTTTAGGGGTGACTGAATTTAGGCCAACACATATTCAAGCATAAAATGTCAATGCAGGCTGATTGTATATGAATGTTTAGTGCTAAATTTTGAGTTTTCATTAAAACCTGCTTTATGACTGAGAAGAACAAAGTCCATAAATAAAGCTTAATAGTATCTAATTAACTACCTTGGAAACTGTTTTAATTCCTTTGCATTTAGTTGATTCAAAAGTTAAGCTTTTATGACAGCAATATTTACCTTTGCAATGAGGGTTGGTATTGCTGAGTTTTATTTTTCATTAATTTTTATCCTTACTTGCCAATTCCAAAAGCATCTCTAGTAACATTATATTAATGAGCCCTCTTTTAGAAGGCATGCTTACAATGAAAGCTGTAGGGGGAACTCATGTTCCATTTAAAGGATCAGGCATTCTTGTTTCTTCTGCCCAAGAAGAATAATTACAGGCCTACTTTAAATCTTTCAGATCTCTGCAAGCACTTGGGAATTTGAAATTTCAGGATGGTTGTATTTCATACTAGTTCTTCTTCTTCCTCACTGGTACTGGATGATAACTTTGGTTTTTATGGACACTTTTTGGCACTTTTTATTTAGTTGTTAGTTTTATTTTACATTTGTTTATTGGGGTAGAGCACTAATCCTCACTGACCAATTTCATGCTTAGCCCGGGTTGTATTTATAAAACAAGCAATGGACACATATGAAAAAACAAAGACACACAGAATCAAATAATTTCACAAATATTAGAAAGTGAGAATAACAAGTTATTGTGTCATTGTCTGGCTACCAAGATAGGACCTCAGGAATGTTGTTGTTTATCTTTTGGCTTTTCCCAGTTAGGGGTCGCCACAGCGGAACTCTGATCCGCTAATGATTGGCAGTAGATTTCCATGAACGCCGAGGTGCCAGCTGGGCTGACCCTCTGATATACTTATTCTTAATCCTGTCCACCCTTGTCACACCCAGTGCAAATCTTAACATCTTTAATTCTGCCACATCCAGCTCAAACTCCTGCCTTTTTGTCAATGCCACTGTCTCCAACCCATATAACATAGCTGGTCTCACTACCCTCTTGTAGACCTTCCCTTTCACTCTTACAGGTACTTGTCTGTCAATAATCACTCCTGACGCTCTTCTCCACCAACTCCATCCTGCCTGTACTCTCTTCTTCACCTCTCTTCCACACTCACCATTACTCTGAACTATTGACCCCAAGTATTTAAACTCATCCACCTTTGCCACCTCTACTACTTGCATCCTCACCATTCCTCTATCCTCCCTCTCATTCATACACATATATTCTGTCTTAGTCCTGCTGACCTTCATTCCTCTTCTCTCTAGAGCATATCTCCATCTCTTCAGGGTCTACTCCACCTGTTCCCTACTCTTACTACAGATCACAATGTCATCTGCAAACATCATAGTCCACGGGGACTCCTGTCTGATCTTGTCTATAAACCTATCCATCACCATTGCAAATAAGAAAGGGCACAGAGCTGATCCTTGATGTGACCCCACCTCCACCTTAAACGCATCCATCACTCCCACTACAGACCTCACCTCTATCACACTACCCTCGTACATATCCTGTACCACTCTTACATACTTCTCTGACACTCCTGACTTCCTCATACAATACCGCAACTCCTCTCTAGGCACCCTGTCATATGCTTTCTCTAAGTCTACAAAAACACAATGCAACTCCTTCTGACATTCTCTGTACTTCTCCATCAACACTCTCAGAGCATGCATGTAAATGCAAGTAACAGCAAGAAACCAACAGAAGAGTTCATATAATTCTTCAGTTAAGATATAGAATTAAAGGGTAATGAGTAGATGCATTAGCGATAGAAAGGAGGAGATAGAAAATATAGAAAGAGGCTTTATAAATATTTACAGAATGACTAATCACAGGCTTTTCTGAGGTAGTAGAAATAGGTAGCTAAATATGGGAATCTTTGGTTAGGATTAGTATGTGATGTAGCCAGTGCTGAGGTGTTTGCATTTACTTTGTCCCTCCAAAGACTAATTATGCGGTGGTAAGAAGTAAGAGCAATTGCAGAGGTCATGATGTCTGATGGAAATTGTCGCAGTTCAGGTGCCAAAATAGAGAAGATGGAGTCAGGCAGTGTAGTCTCATTCTGGGTGTTTGTAAAATGAAGCCAATAATCGATTCACATCTAAAGATGCAGGCTGGGGTAGAAGCAATCAATTTCATGGCTAGTGGGATGAGGAATGGGACGTTCTGATCATTCATAATAAGAGGGCATTCTTCATTTTTTTAGTGAGTAAAATAATTTCTAATTTGTGATTTTTTTAGTCTAGGAACAGCCCCATGTTTTTTCACAATGCTTGGCTTCAGCCTTAAATTTTCTCAGAGTTAAGGATCTTGACATATTCCATTATTTGGATGACTAATTTATACTAGTGTGAAGGCTCAATTCCCAGAAAATGTAAGGTGCATTATTTTTCTTTCCAGATTCATTAAATCTTACAAATGGTAAGATGAGGGCAGATTTCATGGCAATTCTGCAGTGGCTTTGCCTACAGTCAGCACTAGACATTATCTCAATGAGCTTACCTTTCCTTGGAAAAAAACATGACTACTGACACTTTTCCATTTGGAAGCTGGCAAAAATCATCTAAAAAAACCCTCTTCTAGACCATTACTTTGTCATGGTAAAGCCATGAGCAATATCATGTAGGGCTACCCAGGATGGGCAGGTCATGGCAGAGAGATCAGGCAAAATATGAGTAAAACAACAAGCAGCTGGCCAACAAACCAAAAGAAACTTTAATGAACTATAATGCCTCAGCATACAAGCCTTCAAGGAGTAAAACCTAATTGTTATGAAAAAAAAAAAAAAAAATATATATATATATATATATATATATATATATATATATATATATATATTGAAATATAAAACAGATGATCAGTAAATCAATTATCTAGATTAAATTAAATAAATATTTGCAATAACATTCTGAATTTAAGCCCAAAGGCATTAAAGTGCCATACTTCAAAATATAAGCAGTTTCCTTATATAACAGTTTGTCTTGAAGTTTTGAAACTTTGAGCATCCAAAGTAGACTTAACCAACACCCATTCCAGAACAGTAACCTGTAAACCTGAAAAATAACCTTGATGATATTGTTTAAAGTGCAAGGCAATGGGATTATGAAGTTGTTATTTTGCAATGGCCCTAATGTGCTCCTGCAGCCTAAATTTAAAAGCTCTTTTACTTCCTCCTATATAAAAAAAGGTTGCAGGGGCATCTAAGGGCATATATAATACCTTTAGTATTACATGTAAACATATTCACAGGTTTAAATTTTGCATTATAAATTCTAAAAAAGACCTTAAAATAAACTGACAGATAGATCAACCACCACAAGGAAAAGCACCTTCTGAGGAAGGATGCCTGTAAACATGCATAACGGGACACAAAACTGCTACAGACCACCATATCCCTCAAACATCCACCATGTTTGTAGGAAATAAAAGGGATCTTATCTAATATTAATTAAAGTTCACAGTTCCTTAAAAAAATCCCAATAATATCCAAGTAAATTAATCAAATTTTCACTAAAAACATTATAAGTTGTAACAAAATATACCTTCATTTTATCTGTCTCATCAACTAGAGAGACTGTATTGGTGGTAGTTGATTTAAATACCAATGGCTACTGTGTTGCTCCACCATAGCCTTTTGAAGAGATACCTCAAAATATCCTTACCATACCCCCTAGTTATAAACATATGAACAGTTTTCAAATATTAGTGTATGCACATAATACAAAAGCTGGAAATAGACATTTAAAAAAAAAACTGTTATACATAACAGGCAGGGATAATATTTATTTATTTATTTATTGGCATTTGTTTACCTGGAAGGTCCACTGGGCCAGGATAGCCCATTTTCAGTAGAGGCCCATGGACAAAAGCTCCAACAGAAAAACTAAGTACTTAGTTACATAAAGTTGCAAGAAATCACAAAATAAAAATCACAAAAATATTTTCATAGGAATTATACCATATAAAATTACAATAAAGAAAAGAAAGAACATACAGAGCTTAATAAAAAGAAAACATTGTAGGAAAAGACACAAAATGTATAAAAAGATCCAAAATTTACATAGTAATTTTATAACATGATTTGGGCTGAGATGCAAACAGAGAATGCTAAAGGTAAAACCAAAGTCATAGTATACAGAAACAATGATGATGGTATGTCAAAAAATGAGAAGGCACACAATAAGGGAAAATTTGATGATAGAGTAAAAAGTCTGAGAAGCATAGGAATATGACATTGTGAGACGTGGACAGAATATGGGTACATTGTGAATGCAGGAAATGGGAAGGACGAAAAGAGAGAAGTAGGAGAGAAGGAATGGGAGACAGAAAATGGTAAGAAAACAGCAGTAAATCTGAAGGGGAGAGAGTTGAAAGGGAAGTAAAGAAGAAGAAAAGGGAGAAGAGGGTTTGGTTAGTTAGAGAAGGAGAGAGGCGATGGGGATGAGGGAAATAAGGAAAAGGGAAGTGGAGAACGGGGAGAGGTGAAGACGATAAGTTACGGGACTCAGTAGGTAGGGTTATGGGATGTCAGTTTGAGTAATACAACAAGTACCTAACCACTTGGAGAGAAGGTGGTTATGTAGACCACTTTTAAAGTTAGAAGGGCATTGCTGTCGGCAGACAGAAGGAGGCAGTTTGTTCATAGGTAAATACTAGGCTATCTGCCCGAGGGCATCTATAAGCCTAGCCAGAATGTGTTGGCTTTTGCCGCCCTCTTAGATTAGATCCCTGTGCCTTGGTCCAGCAGAACCATTAGTTCCCTGTGCCTCTGTCCAGCAGAGCCACTGCAGTGATCCCTGGGGTAAATGTTCTGTTTCCCATCCACTCGTCAAAGTTTCTCTTGAAGAGTGCTAGTGAGGGGCTCTGCCTAATGTAGATTGGAATCCTGTTCCAAAGCATGGGGAGTCTCTGAGACAGGAGTCTATCCCTCCAGTATGTCCTATTTATCATTGTGGTGAGGTTAAGATCCCTAGAGCGTGTGGCTCTTGGGGATTTGTTTTTATTTAGGTGGAGCATGTCCATCAATTCTGGGTTGGACATGGCCTTGTCTGTCAGGCAGAGATCACCTCTGAGTAAGCGGTATGCAACCGAGTACAGCTGGAGTTTCTTCAGTCGGGCTGCATAGAGCATATGTTTGAGGCCACTAATCCTCTTGGTGAGGTACTTCTGTGGTCTTTCCAGCTGTTGCTGGTGTCTTGTACGGTACATCCCAAATAAGGCGTTGTACTCTATGATGGGTCTGATGACTGATGAGTAGAGGGGCATAATAACCTCTTTTGTTCTAGATGTGAACCCTTTTGCGATTAGGTGGGCCACATAGAAGGATTTTCTAACCACCCTGGCAATATGATTATCAAAGGAGAGATTACTATCTACTTGGGTCCCCTGATTCCTTATTACATTTTCTGTATTTAGGGGACTACCACGTATGTGGTAGTTTGTGGGTACTTTGTTTTTTCCAAAGGGGATGACTATGCACTTTTTGGCATTTAGCTTGAGGCTATGATTTCTACACCAGGTATCCGTCTCAGTGACACCCTTCTAGAGGATGTCTGTATCAGCTGGAGAGTCAGTTATGGCCCCCAGTTTTCAGTCGTCTGCGAACTTGGTCAGCCATAGTCCTTCTGTTCTTGCCTGTACCTCTGCGAGGTATATACCAAACAGGAGGGGTCCCAGGACTGAGCCCTGGGGGATGCCACTTGTAACTAGTTTAGAGTCAGACCTAGAGCCTGCAACTCTCGCCGTGTGGATTCTATCCGTGCGCCAATTTGCAACCTATCTCGTGACATAGGGGTTTATGTTCAGGCTGGTGAGCTTGTCTATAATACCAGAATGGGGAATGGTGTTGAAAGCCTTAGCGAGGTCTAGGTAGGCTGTGTGGACCTCCTTTCCCTTGTCTAAAGCCTTGGTATCTGTTTCAAAGAAGTCCACCAGTTTTAGGAGGCATGATCTGCCCTTAACAAAGCCAAACTGGGTAGGGTCCAATGTTTGAAGGTCCCCAATGTCTCTGTTAATGAATTCATCGATGATGTGCTCCATAGCCTTGCAGACCAGGCTAGTCAGGCTTATAGGGCAATAGTTCCCGTGGTCCATTGTGGCTCCACCTTTGTGGAGTGGGATAACTGTTGCTGTGCGCCACTCTATGGGTATGTAGCCTGTAGAGAGGCTGAGTTTGAACAGTGTGTTTAGGTGAGGGGTTAGTTCATTTTGGAGCTCATGTAAGACACAGCCTGGGACACCGTCTGGTCCCACTGAAGCTGTATTTTTGGCTTTGGATAGGGCATTGTTCCAGGAGTACAAGAATTTGCCTGCTGATAGTTTGGGTTTATGAATTTAGAGAAGAGACAGCTTTTCAGATCGTAGAGTTCTAACAGGGTTGTATAGGGTGAGAAGGGAGCTGAGTGCAGGGCAGTCATGAGGCATGTACATCAGTTTATGTGTTGTAGTTAGCTGTAGGAGGAGTAGATAGTGTGGGTGTTCCAACCATTGTAATTGTTTTAGGGATAAACAATGGTCTGTAGAGTGGCGACTATTGGTAGCAAATTTAGCAATCTTGTTATAGCATGATTCTAGTTTTGCTAACAGAGATGACTGAAGGTTGGTTAGGATGGGAGCACCATAAGTTAGGGATGGTAAAAGTTAAGACAGAGCTAGAGTTTATTTAGAGGGGCAGGAAAGGAACTTGTTATGCCTGTAGAGTAACCCAGTTTTTTTGTGAGTTTTGTTGATATTATTTTGAATATGTAGATCAAATTTGAGGTTTTCATCAGTTATTACTCCTAGCAGTTTGGTATGTGTTACTAACTCAATCTTAGTTGAGTTAAAAGAGAAGATTTCAAAAGTGTCTTTATTAATGGGTGTATTTTGCTTGGGAGTAAGTATCATAAGTTTGGTCTTTTTGGGATTTAAAGAAAAGTGATTTTTGTGAGGCCATTTTTCCATAGTGAAAAATGCTGCTTGGATGGATTGCATTAGAATATGTGAGTTAAGGGTGGAGCAGACTAAGGTAGAGTCATCTGCATACTGGACTAGGGAGTCCTGCTTGATAACTTGGTGGAAGTTATTAATGAAAATATTGAACAATAGAGGGACGAAAATAGAGCCTTGGGGCATGCCCGTAGGGTTGTGAATATAAGTGGATATGGAGTTCTGCCATTTAACAGCATTCTCCCTGTTAGAAAGATAGCTTTTGAACCAGTTAATGGACTGGGAAGATAGACCTATACTGCAGAGCTGGGAGAGGAGAAAAAGGTGAGCGATAGTGTTGAAAGCTTTTGATAAGTCCAAATAAAGGGCAGAGACAATGTTTCCTGAGTTATGGGCCTTATTTACTATGTCTAGGAAAGAAATTAATGCTGAATATGTACTATGTCCCAGGAAGAACCTATGCTGTGTAGGGGATAGAATATTGTTTTTTAGTATGTAGTCTAAGAGTTGTTTTCTAGAATTTTACAGATAGGGGAAAGTATAGCAATGGGTAGGAAGTTAAGAGAAGTAGGTAGAGGTGCCAACTTTGTGAAGTGGAAGAATGATTGCTTTTTTCCAGAGGTTAGGGACATGAGATTTTTGAACAGATTTGTTTATTAGGATGCTAATGGGATATGCCACAGAGTCTTCTTCAGCAAGTTTTAGGAACATGGCAGTAATTCTATCAGCTGAGTTGGAGCAATGCTTTAATTTCAGAAGAAGTTTTTTGATGTAGGAGGTAGGGATGGGAGAGAGAGTGAGCTGTGGTTGAGAAGTCTTTTGTGTGTTGTTTATAGCAGTGTTTCTCAACCGCCGGGCTGTGGCATTAATTATAGTGAGCCTCGAGCAGTTGAGGAACACTGGCCTACAGTTTCAGAGAGTGAGAGAGCGAGAGACTGCGTGTGTGTGTGTGTGTGTGTGTGTGTGTGTGTGTGTGTGTGTGTGTGTGTGTGTGTGTGTGTGTGTGTGTGTGTGTGTGAGCGATGTGTGAGTGATATGTTTATAAATGAGAAAGTGGGTGTGTGAGAGTGAGAGAGATGTGTGAGTAATGCATGTATGAATGTGAAAGTGTATGAGTACGTGTGTGTGTGTGTGTGTGTGTGTGTGTGTGTGTGTGTGTGTGTGTGTGTGTGTGTGTGTGAGCGATGTGTGAGTGAATGCATGTATGAATGAGAAAGTGTGTGTGTGTGTGTGTGTGTGTGTGTGTGTGTGTGTGTGTGTGTGTGTGTGTGTGTGTGTGTCTGTGTGTGTGAGAGAGAGGCAGTGGTATATGTATTTGTATGTTTGTATTTCTGTAAACTGCTTCTTGTATTTGTGCCAAGATATGAACAATAGTGATTTCTTCCTTTAAAAAGGGAAAAGCACTTTGAGTCAAACTTTTTTTTTGTAGTACACCATTTATTACCAGTTTTAAAGTTTACTTTCAAACATTAATACAACCTCTATTCAAATAAGGCAAAACATGAGTCAAAAATATGTTGAAAATAATGTATCAATATTTGTCATTTTCTGAGGTTAATAATCTATCAAATGTGGTTGTCATTTTCTTTTGAAAGTCATTGATCTGAGTAACTTGGATCTATTACAAGGCTCATGTGCTTCTAGCTCACATCACACTTGCTGGCAGTACTTGCTCTAAATGGCAAGTGCCTAACTCCCACTAGCCTTATCCTAGTTAATTACATAACCTTACTACCGCCAAACCCTTCAGAACTGCAGAGCCCTACAAGAGCTCTAACTCAGCCCTACAACATCCTCCTGGTTTCTAACTCTAATCATTCCCTTCCCACTCCGTAACCCTAATGTCCCCAATCTCTCCCTAAATCTAAAACTCTACTCCCCCTCCATAAACCGTAAGTCTGAAATCACTTCCTAACCCTATAATTCCACTTCTGCTCTCTAACCCTAAGCTTTCCACATTCCCTAACCCCAAATTTCCCCCTGCTCGCTAAACCTAAAACTTCCATCCCACTCCCTAAACCTAAATTCTTCAGGTGTTCCCTAACCCAAAAACCCAAACACCTCCTCCATAAACCTAAACCTAAATCCCACCCTTACTGCTACCAGAATCCCTTATATAAGCTCCCACCCCCTCACTTCTTTTGCACAACTGCTGCACTTACCTTGCTTGAACCCATTTACTTTGTTTGGGAAAAATGCACCATCTCCACTCTCTCTATTTCTCTCTCTGTCTCTCCTGGACACCGCACCTTTGCCCAACAAATAGTTGAGTTCAAGCATGAGCAGCAACCTGTTCATGTTACAAGATACTGTAGTACCTGGCAGCGAACTGTCTGGGAATCGAGCACTTCTATCAGATCCAAATCATTTTGTCAATTAAAGAAGGGGAGCGCCTGCAGAATTTATTTCCTTTTATGTCATTTATTGAATTAATCTATCATGTTTCTTTTTTAAAACTTAAAAGGGTCCAAAATGAGATGGATAGAAACACAATATTAGAGCTAGAGGGTGTTACATTGACCTTGGTGTCAACTTTTTTTGTACAGCCTTATCATTTTGATCAGTTATTTGTTCTGAAAGAACACAGATATTTAGTTAACCTGCATCATTAGGAAGGAGGAGACTGATGGCTCCCATGCAAGATGTGAAGTCAGAGCAGACTTGATACATTCTCTGTAATCATATAGGCACCCTTACAGGATTTAGTGATTGTTGTATCTCACGGCATCTACAGTTTAGCTGTAATATATTTAGCTTTGAGAATTGTTTATCAAGTACTTTCTGTCTCAGTTGCAAACACATACCCTCTTTTTTTACAGTTTTAAAAATGTATTTATTAATGTATGCATTTATTTATTTGCATTTGTTTACCAGGATAGTATGACTGGGCATAAAAGACCCTTTTCATTGGAAGCCCGGGAAACAAAGCTCCAAGAATACAAAGTGTAAAAACATTTACAATATTTACAAAAGATATCATGGTTACATAAAATGGTAATAATATAAATGCAACAATAAATTAAAGTACTATAAAATATATAGTCAAAATAGAAGATGAAAAAATAGAGTGAAAAAAAAACAGAAAAAGGAGAATAGATAGAAAAGAGATAGTAAGAAAAAATAAGGTAGAAGTTTTAAATATGGAAAGTGGAATTAGCTTAAAGAAGTTATGTTATTTCATAATCCCAGGAATATATAATTAGGCTGTTGTATATAATATCAGAATATTTGGGTTGAAAAGTGTTAGCCAGGTGATAAACAAGTGCATAACCGACTATCTAATAGGAATTCTTTTAGTTTTGATATTTGAATAAGGTAAGGGAGTCAGTTTGTCTAATTGTGTAGCTGGGGGGGCAAGGGACTTCTATCACATCTGTGCATGTGTTATCACACAGACGTCCTTCTTTTCTAGGCAGTGGAGTAGTTGGGGGGGGCAAGAAACTTCTGTCATGTCTGTGCATGCGTTATCACACAGACGTCTTTCCTTTCCAGGCAGTGGAGTAGTTGGGGGAGGGGGCCAAGAGACTTCTATCATGTCTGTGCAGGTGTTATCACACAGACGTCCTTTCTTTCCAGGCAGTGGAGTAGTTAGGGGGACCAAGAGACTTCTATCATGTTTGTGCATGCGTTATTACACAGACGTCCTTCCTTTCTACCCGCGTTTGAAATTTAACCGTTCACGGAAATGAAAGAAAGCTGTTCATTGCTGCTGGCTATTTAAGTAAATGTTCAATTCAGTTTGCCAGTGCTTCACTGTTTGATTCAATTTGCTAGTTGCTGTCTATTTAAGTGTTCAATGTGTTTTACTGTGTGTGATTTGATTTACTTCCATTCCACTTGATTTTGCAAGGATTGCAGGTTTTGGCTATATTAGGATTGCAGGTTTTGGGTGGTTAGTGTTACTCAGGCTCAAACCCTGTACCTTAAGTACAAGGAATAAGAGCCTGAATTCTCTACTCCTATCACCACTACTTGTGCTATGGGGAGTTTTTTTGGGCTCATACTTTTGGTCTGTTCCTCTTAAAATTTGTGGTTTCTAGCAAATCAGTGAGGAATGAATTCACTAAATAATGATAGTCATTTTTTTCCCATAATAAATCTTTATTGTTATATTATTTTCAAACACAAATAAGAACAAAAATAACATATATTCACAAATCAAGCATTAACTAATATCACTAATAACCACACTCTATATACAATATTTACAACAATGCTTCCATGTAATACAGTTAAATATAAAAAAGCATAAGAATAAATGCAAGTAATAGACAGTTGATTACTAAATTCTCTCCACACACATAAATAATTATTAATATTTCCAAGTTGAAAATACTATGCTAGTATAATATTAAAAATCTGTTCCCAAATTTTTGGATTATTAACATTTTTATTTTGTGGGTTTAATAGTAATTTATGAGCCAATATATGTTTTGTCGCTAGAACTCTAAAGTTCTGCCATGAAGTTTTAGATGGGTCTAACCAATCTGAAGCTATATAAAGCTTCATTAATAGAATAATATTAATATATATAATAATTTGTGATTTAGGGATCGCTCTCGGGGGAATATGCAGAATCATAAATTTCCATGATAACGTTGTACTCTGGTAATCCACCTTTTGAAGTTGGATCTTAAGGGAATTCCAAAGTTTGAAAATACATTTACAACTCCAGAACATATGAAGAAGATCAGCTGGTTGATTCTTACAGCATGGACAATTTGGTGAATTTTTGGGATTAAATTTATGTAGGGTAAGAAGTGTATAATATGCATTATTCCAAATCATCAACTGGGTACATATTAATTTTTGAAGAGAAGTAGATTTGATGGTCAAGTCAATTGCTTTTAACATATTACTTCTATCTGTCAGTAAGAATTTCTCTTCCCAGTAGTTTGATAACAAAATTTTATCATGAAATTGAAATTCTTCAATTAATTGATTTGCTGTCGTGATATATTTAAGATCCTGTTGGAGAGCTTGCCACAACAAAGAGCATCTATTAATAGCCTCTTCTTCCAGTTTAAAACTTTTAAAATAGCTTATAGTGAGTTCTCTAATTTGCCTCAGAATAACCAGATAATTTTTAGGTAAGTTAAGTTCTTGTCTTATTTGGTTGGCCGAACTGTCAAGATGTTTATATATATCAATCAAAGTTAGATTAACTATCAATGGAAACTTGTTGAGATCAATTAGTTGATTATTCAATTTTAAATTAGGATTCTTATAAAAGGGTTGAAAAACCATCATATGTTGAACCAAATCTAATAAATGAAATAAATTATGTAAAGAGAGTATGTTCATTTTGATGTGTTCAATAATCCCATAGAATTTCAATGTATCCTTACCTAAAAAAAGTATTGCTTTAGGATTGATATTTAACTTTAGAATATATTTATAATTCAGAACTACCCAAGGTGGTGTCCACTTAGTATTATTTATATCATAATTGGCAATTCTTAAAATTCTATTAGAATTTACAATTAAATAATACATTTCAAAATTAGGTAATTCCAGTCCTCCTCTATTTTTTGGGGTCATTAATTTATCATAAGATATCCTGGTTTTCTTTGGTTCCCAAATGAATTTAGCCAATTCTTTATGAATCCGTTTAAAAAATGACTTTGAAAGTAATAAATTGGATGACCTAAAAATATACAGTAATTGTGGTAATATGTTCATTTTGATAATTGAAACTTTTGCTAATATTGGCAGTCGTAAATTTTTCCATCTCCCAAAATCAGAAATTATTTGTTCCCAGATTGCTTTAATATTATTATTATAAAAGTCTTTATTATCAGTAGAGAACTCAATACCTAGATATTTAATATTTTCTTTAAATGATACCTGTCCCACTAAGGGCAATAATGAAAAGGGTTTAGGTGTCTTTAAAGGGAAGATATTGTTTTTTTTTCAAGTTAATTTTATAATTAGACACTTTTGAGAACTCATTAACAGCCTTCAATCATTTTTCAGTATCTGATAATGGAGATGCACAATAAATGCTAAGATCGTCAGCAAAAGCTGCCATTAATATTTTAGTTCCATAAATTATTGGGACATTATGATAAACATTTTGTTTAATATATAAAAACAATGGTTCAAGATAGATATTAAATAATAAAGGTGACAAAGGGCAACCCTGGCGTGTTCCAGTCTTAATCTGTATTCTTTTAGAGAAGTTTTTATTAATATATAATGTAGTATAGGGATTACTATATAATATTTGTAACATTTGGACAAACTCATGTGATATATTAAAATACGGTAAAAGATCAAACAAGAAATTTGTATCAATCCTATCAAAGGCTTTCTGGGCATCAATTATAAGGGAATAAATATTTAAATTATTTTGCTTAGCATGCTTTAACATAATATGTAGTGTGAGTGTATTATCACTGGTTTGTCTACCTGCCATAAAACCAGTCTGTTCTTTAGAAATTATATGAGTCATGATTCTCTTCAGTCTAGATGCTATAATAGAGGTTAGAATTTTCATGTCTACATTTATTAATGATATCGGTCTATAAATATCTGGATTTTGAGGATCTGAATTGGCTTTATGTATAAAAATAGTTTTTGAGGAGTTAAGGTGTGGATCATTAATTTTATTCTTAATTATGTAGTTAAACACAACTGAAAGTATCTTACCGAAAATATCTGCAAAGTTTTTATAAAATTCCATTGTCAAGCCATCAGGACCTGGTGATTTATGTGATTTCATATGCTGAATTACATATACTATTTCTTCTTCAGATATCGGTTTAACCAAGTCATTTTGAATGTCCTCTCCTATTGTTGGAAACTTAATTGACTGTAGAAATTGTTCATAATTCCTGTTAGGGTTCATATCCTTTTGTCCAGCATAAATATTAATGTATATTTTCTCAAAGATATTAAGAACCTCATCAGTTTTAGAATATATTTTATTATTAAATTGTATTTCCAAAATCTGCACGATTGGTTTTGTTTGATTAATGATCCTAGCTAACGCTCCCGATGGTGTTTGAACATGACTGGCATACCTCACTAACGTCTTGTACTCTTGAAATGTTAATCTACTATTCTGAAGTAAAAAGATTTCCTTTTGACATTTAATCAGTTCCTTCTCTGTTTGCTCATTAAAATCTCTAATCAGTTCTTGATCAAGTAATTTAATTTTTATTTCTAAAGTCTGAATATCTTTGTTTAATATCTTTTTATAATAAGATGATTTTTGCAAAAGTGTCCCTCTTATTTGAGCTTTAACTGTTGCCCATTCAATATCTGGGGCAAATTGTTGTTTCCCTAAACCAATCAATAAGTCTTTCAGGTACTTTGTAATTTCCAGTATTATATCCTCCTTATTCAATAGATTTGGATTAAGAGACCAATTATAACCTCTTTGTCTCAAAGTATCTTTTACCCCCTTAGTAAAACTCAATGAAATTTTAGAATGGTCTGATATATAACGGGCATGTACCATAACTGTAGGTTCTAGATTGATCAATACTCTTGAAATCAGGAAGAAATCAATTCTGGACCACATTTTATGACATGGGGAATAAAAGGTAAAATTGCTTGTACTATTATCGTTATTCAGATAATGAAATGGATCATATAATTGAAAGTTTCTTTAAGATCATTCAGTGCTAATAGAGCATGCTTGTTAAATGCTCTTTGTGGACAAGATCTATCCAACCTCGGATTCTGGTAGGTATTCCAATCACCTCCAATAATTACATAATATCTATCAAATTGTGTTAAAATTGAATATAGTGATGCTATAAATAGTTGTTGGTCATTACAGGGAGCATATATATTTAAAAGTAAAATAGGTTTATCAAATAAGGTAAATGAAAGAATAACATAGCACCACAGTTTTATCTGTATTAGAATCTAATATCTTTTCCTTGTATTGATCTTTAATAATTATGGCTACCCCAGCACTGTTTGACTTACCTTCAGATACTACTACTTCTCTAATCCATTTCTTTTTTTTAACATCACCCCATTGATCATTCATTAAATGCGTTTCTTGGAGTAGGATAAACCACGCCTTAGCCTGCGACAATACATGTAACACCAGTTTCCTCTTCTTCAAGTTCTGGAGCCCTTTAATGTTCCATGAATCTACTTCCCACATTTCAAAGATTCACTGTAAGATGAAAGTTTTGGAGAGAGAGCATGGAAAAAAAAAAAAACAGTAAATTCAAAACCATACATAATCTGGAAGCAATCCTTATATCCCGTCCTCAACCAGTGCATACTCACTCTAACCCCGGACCAGGAGATGAATAGGTCCTGTATAATATAAAATGACAAAGGGTTTAAAAGAAACAACAGATATAAAAATACCACAATGTAAAATTTCACACATGTATCACAATTAAGACCTATCAAACCTAACTTCACTACGACAAAGCCTAAACTAAACATTCCCTAACAAACACTGCCATAAACTACATCTCTTTGGTTAATTACTATTTAAACAAATCAAATTAAAAATGTAACAGTAGTACATGTAAAAAGAATAAAGTAAACAAAATAATGCATTTTCAGTAGGTTATAATAATGCACTTTCACTATAATAATGCACTTTCAGTTGGATTAGCTATCTATACATAAACCACATGCATTAAAAGAGAGAAGAAGAAAAAATACATACTAATATATAACCCTATATTAAAGCAAATAGACAGCAAATTTATTAATATCCTTTGTTATACATTCACCTTATACTAGTTTCATAATAAAGCAAGCTTCTAACTAAATAAAATAATGAAAATAACACAAAACATTAAAAACTATGCTGACAGGTTAAATAAACATTGCTAAATCCCTGCACCCTCTCTAAATAATATAACTACAAAATGTTGACTGAAAGTTAATAAATGAAGTTCCTAACAAGTTCCTATTTGCTTAAATTACTATAGAACAGTGTTATTTAATGTTAAATAAGCAAGAGAGTGTTTAAAACAGTTCTCTTCGGTTTTCCAAACCAGGAAGTCCTGTAAAATGCTCGTGATGGGGGACCACTTTTGCAGATGGACTCCCAGAAGTGCCACAACGAAATCTACACCCTCAACAGTATTTTAAGCACTTCCTGTCTTCCACCTCATTGAAAACAATTCGTAGAAGCCATAAAATGTCAGGAAACAAGTGCAGGAGATCAAGATAAGGAAAAGCAAACAGTTTTATTGCTCAGGAATAGGCCTAAGCTTCACAAATGCAAACAGAAGATTACCCAGTCCTCGAAGCACAGTAAACATAGCAGCATGCCAGTTCCAGCAAAAGTTCAATTCAAGTCTCTGATGCAGGTAAAGCCTTGAAAATTTTAAGAAACAGATTTCTTGCCTCATTTTTGGTGGAAACAGAATGTTTAGCCCCATCCACTGTGAATATAAGCATATTAGGATATTTCATTTGAAACTTCATTTGTTTGTCAATAAGAAATTTGCAGTAAGGAGACAGAGACTGTCTACCCTGTCTGATCTGTATAGGTAGATCCTGTGTTGGAGATATTTTATTGTTTTTCCACATAATATAGCCTCCACCTTGTTTTGCAGTAATAAGTATTCTATTTACATCTTGATAATTAAGCAGTTTAACATACACAGGTCTAGGAAAATTAGATGCTTGTACCTCTCTCAAAGCTCTGTGTGCTCTTTCCATGATGATTTGTTTCACAGTATCAGAATCATTTAAAAGCACTGCAAATATTTGTAGTATGGATGGAATCAGTTCATTATACTGAATGGATTCAGAAAACCCTCTGACAATGATATTGTTTCTCCTGGATCTTGCTTCTAGGTCTGTAAGCTTACTTTGTATAGCCTGTATATCCACATCATGCAGATTAGTTTTTTTTCCAGTAAAACTAATTTGTCCTCAGTATCAGAAATTCGAGCCTCTGTCTTATCCATTCTTTTCAGCAACTGAGTACATGAAATTCCAAATGATTGTATTTGACAAGTCAGTTCTTTTAAAGCTTCTTGTATAGGCAGAAGTGCAGTTTTGATATCCTCCATATTTAAAGCTTGATCAGCTTTAGTTTTAGTCCCTAGTTTCTGTTGTTCCTGTGCTTTAGTAATTTTTTGTCGTTTAGTAGTCACATCTTTTTCTGGTGATTGCAATTCCGATCATTTTGTTTTAGTCGTAGTTATATCCATGCTTTTGTCTTCTTTTGACATCTTATTGGAACATAAAAAGTTGCAATATAAAAAGCACATGGTTTCTTTGTGTATTCCTCTCTGCAGAGCTAGCTAATCTGTTGTAATCCAATGAAATATATTCCTTTTTTCCGTTTTTTTCTTCTCAATCCAGGATAAATAAGTGTAGTTAGAGTAAGTTTATCGAAGTTTTGATGTTGAAAACTTTGTAGTATCCACTCAGGGTTTTGATTTCCTCAGGTTAAATGGAGAGCTGCAGTTCAGTAGTGTTCACAGAACGGCAGCCATCTTTGAATCCCACTAAATAATGATAGTCATTTAAGTTTCAGTCTTCCTAGCTTTCAGGAAATGCATGGTAACACAAAACATTTTATTCCAGCAACTTTATAAGATTATACAAGCAATGTTTAAAATGTGTCTCTGGTTTTGGGCTTTGTTCCCCCCATACATTTTTTGCTTTTTCCACATTTCTTCTGTGGCAAAGCTGAGATATATAGTTGAGTGTTAAATGCATTTTACAAGGAGCTGAGAGCTTTAGGGGAAGAGAAGTTTAGTGTTGCTTATGCCAAGTCTGTTTGCACTGTGCAACTGTTGTTTAGCAAATTATATCACTACTTTGCTAAAGCATTTAAAAGCATTGTTAGTAGCACAACAGGTAGTGTATTTGCTTTGGATGCAGAAGGCTGTGGGTTCTACTCCCACAGTATGTAGATGGATTGCTGATACTGTACTGTGTTGTACTTTAAAGGGGGTGGATGCTGCAGTCCTGAGAATGTCCTCCTTTGGAGGAGACACCTGCTATCAGATTGCAATATTAGCAGCTTATAATTTTTTAATGTAACATAGGCAGTTTATTCTTCAAGGGCAACAAACAGTTTATTTGTAGATGAAACAATGAAATATAAAGTTGTTTGCTAGCAGCCACCTTTTCATTAGCCTCAGATCTCTTTAATGTGGAATTTAGATTACTTTTACTTCTGCAGATATTGTGCATATTTATTGATATAGGTGGATTGTAATGGCAGAAGTTTGAGTAGATTTTTATAACAGAAATGTTCTGAATTGGCCATTTTGTCATTATTGCTTCATACATTTTGTTTCATTGCTTACTAGAAAAATGTTCAAAACAATAAATTTAAAAGATGCTCTAACAAGTGTGCTGTATTATACAAGGAATATCATTTAATACAACCAGGAAGGTGAATCAAAGAACACATGTATGTCTGCATAGTCCTAAATATGTGTGCAAGGGGCCTATGATATGAAAACATCCCAAAGGTAAACTGTATGCACCAATGGCTAGAGGCATTTTCTTTGAATGTGGGTTTCAATGCTGTTTTAATGAATATGAGTTTCAAGGGCAGAGACGTTTTAATGCTGTTTTCACTGTGAGCCTGTATTGCTTTGTTTAGCAAGTGTCTATCAGTATTTGTGCTATAAAATTTCAAATAAAAGTTTTAAATTAGATCCAAATAATTGTTGTACAAGTAAAGCATAAAACTATATGCACATTACAGTCTTTATGGTAAATGGGGAGAAATAGCCAAGTATTGGGACACTGGAATGGCTGCAGTGGGGACAGCGGTGTACAGGGGGCACCATTTTCTGAGGATGGGGGGGCAAACTCAAAGGGAGTGCAGGGGGGCACAAACTCCAGCTATGTCACTGAATTCATCCCAGAATTAATAAGCTAATGGAAAAAAAACAACAAAAGTATCATTAGCTTAGCTCAAACCTTCAAAAACTGAGTTGAAATAAAATAAACAAAGTTTAGAATTGAAAGATTCATACATTTATCTTTATTAAATTAGATACTTTGCATATATAAATATTTGGTGTGTGTATGTGATAAGCGTTTTGCTGACAATTTGACATCCTCCTGCTTTGGAAAGGTACTTATGAGTAAATTTGTTGGGACTGGGCCCTTGTCTTATAAAAAAAAAATTTACTGGGCCCCACCTCACAAAGGCTGAGAACCACTGATTTAGAGAAGGAGTATGTGTCTTAGGAGAAGAAAGAAGTACTTTATTTGCAGAGTGGGGAGATTTCTGAGAAGGATTGAGTTGTGGGGGAGAGAGAGATATAGAAATTGAATTATTAGGGAGTGGATGAGAGAAAGATACAGTAATATTGGCAATGATGTCAATAACGTAGGAGTTGAAGAGGCTAGCTATTTGTTCAGGAGGCCTATCAGGATGTGGGCAGGAGTTGGGTTTGATGCCGGGGTTCAGGAGGTTATTGATAGAAGACCAGAATGATTTGGGGTTATTTGTTCTATTAGTTTGCTGGTTCCAGAAGAAATGCTGTTTACCCTTGGAAATGAGTTTTTTAACTTGGTTATGGAGCTGTTTCTAATGAATAAGGTCTGAGTAGTTGTTAGGTTTGAGCCACAGTTTCCGTGCTTTGTCTCTACTATTCATGATATCTTTAGTGGCTTTTGTTAACCAAGGGGCATGGTTAGTTTTGATCCTTTTGGTTCTAGAGGGTGCTAGGCTATCTAATGTTGTTAGAAAAGTATTATTAAAGTAGAGCAGAGCCTCATTTAAAGGAAGAGAGTTGAGGATAGTTCAATTAATGTTCGACAGGATGTTATTAAATGAAATGGGATTAAATGTAGAGAGATTTCGGGCTACTTTGATGTTATGATCTTTAGAATGGATGTGCAGGCTCGGACTGTAAAGGCAGGAAGGTGGTCACTAAGAGAGTTGGGCAAGGTGCCTGAAGTTATGAACTTAGAGGGATCTGAGACTAAAATCCAATCTAGAATGGATCCACCATTGGTTCTATTGTTGTACTGGTGGTAGTTGTAATAAGTTGGGTAAAGTGAAACAGGTTAATGCTGGTGGTTGACTGTTTGGAAGAGATTGAGGCTAGTCAATATTCATGTCACCAAGGATTATTGTTTCATGCTTTATGGTGTAGGAGATCCAAGACAGAATATCTTCTAGAATAGGGATATTATTTCTGGGAGGGATATATAGGACAATTATACATAGTTTCTTGGAGCAGTTGATATCTAGAAAGGAGATCAGGATATCAGAATTATGGAATTGAGGGATATGGTCTTTGAATTGAGAGAGGTTGAGGATATTCGTGTAAATTATGGCTACACCCCCTCCTTTTTATATAGCCTGTGTGCCCTAAGTATACTATGGTTTGAAGGGAGTCCTGAATAGATGGTTTTAACCAAGTTTTTGTGGCAGCAAGGATGTTAATTTCATTTTGGGAGAGCCAGGTTTGCAGCTCAGAGGTTTTATTACAGGTACTTTGTAAATTTAGAGTAGATAAATGAAGTGATTTAGAGTTGAGTTTCTGGGGAAGTTGGAGGTACTATGGTAGTAAGTGGCAGAGGGCTCAGGATTGGGATGGATATCACCAGATCGAATCAGGTTGGAAAGTATGGGAGAAAGGTGAAGACTGATGTAAGAAGTTTTGGAGTATATTTATATATATATATATATAGATATAGATATATATATATATATATATATATATATATATAGTATTAAGTAGTAATATGAGTTTGGAGAATAGTATAGGGGATAATTTGTGTGGAGGAAGTAAGTCTTAGAACATAGGAATTCATTATGAAGGAAAAGGCTAGGTCCTATGTTTGAGTAAGACTTGAGTATGGGGAGAATGGAGAAGCAGGTTAAGGAATTTATTTTGGGAAGGGGTGATTGAGGGTTTATGTTGTGATTTGTGAGAGAGTTAGATGGACTAATGTAATAGTGAGCAGGAATACTGTGTGACAAATGAGAGGAGACATGGTATGTGTGAAGTAGGAAGAAAATGTCTGACAGGAAGTGATATCAATGAGGAGGGGATGAAGAAAGGCAAATGGGAAGGGGGAGTGGTTAGATGAGTATAAATGTAATGAAAGTGGTGGTGGGTAGGAATGGGGATAGGGTAGAGGAGCAGAGTGAGCCCTAGAGTAGCATGTGCGAATGGAGTGGGTTAGACCGGAGATGGAGCTATGGGGGCAACTAAGAAAACAATCTGTTTGGAGTGTGTGCAAGCTAAGGTAAGAGCTTGTCAGTGAGGGGCTTCTAGGAAGAAGGCTCTGATTATCAGGGCACTTTTAGTTTGACCAAGAAATATTTGTTGAATACCAGAATAATGCACAAGGCGGGGGGTAACTAGTTGCAAAAAGGGACAGATCTAAGTCAGAAGACTGGAGCTGTTGTGAAAGCTGAGAGAGTGTATAAATGGAGTGCGTGTGTGTGTTGAAGAGTGCTTTCTAGTGATGTGCAATCGCTATGCAGTCCTATTGTAATAAAACAAATAACCTTGAATGAGCTACTAAAGGGACGTACAAGTTATTTTAGGTTCAAAAATGCAGAAGAAGGCAGTGGAGGGTTTGTGCATTATTGCAGGTTCCAGGCTGGGAATTGAGAGCAGTGGAGAGACAGGAGGCAGTTACCTATGAAAAGAAGAAGATGGTAAGAGATCAAAGTTAAGGTTTACTTGACAGGGGATAAGAGAGTTGTAAGTTAGTAAAGTGAGTCAAAGAATACAAACAGGTCAAACAAAAGACTGCAATAAGGTCAATGTGTAACAGAAGCTTATGCATTTGCAATAAATTTGGAACTTAACACTAGCATAACAATGTGGTGCAATGTGCCAGCAGCATTGTATGGTCATACCATTGATTGTAAGTAAGAGAACCTCTTTCAAGCATATAATCCTTCTTTATACAAGGACTGTAATAGAGCAATGCCACTGCAATTTGGTATGCAAGGATGGATGGGAAAGAAAGTGATCTATTTAAAAATATGCATTTAAAATTGCAAAACCAGGTATGGCAGCAGTCATGCTGTGATGTCATAAAGCACAATGCTAGTAAAAGATAAGAAATTACAAAAATGGATTAATATTATTAGGTACTGGTAGGCTTGGGCAGGAGGGTTTTAAACGTATCTGCTTTTCAATGTGTACTAGGCAGATGTACAATGCAACAATACCACACCAGAGTTTCACAAGAAATGCAGTTTGATATTATGCAGCTTTGATAGTCTAGGAAAAACAGTCATATGCATTTATGAGGTTCTGTAGCACAGCGTGATAAACTCAAATTAAGCAAGCCAGAGACTACAACAAACAATGCAAGAAATGCTCCTCAGCATTTAGATAGTTGTTTAAATGATGCAAAGGTGCACTTAAACATAAGAGCATTGGCTATATACACCGAAAGAATAAGCAGTAAATATAGCATGCAGGGAACATGTGAGGATAATAACTTCTTATCATAATGTGAATAACTATAGGATACACATCTAAAAATAACTGACGTGAATTAGATAAAGAAAGGATTTCAGGATGGTTGTTCAGCAAAATATCTGAGACAAAGGAAATGGGGAGTACTTATATTAATTACTAAGGAGGAGCTAAGTAGTGATAGAAGAGGGGGGAAGATAATAATGGTAGATTTGTAGTAGTAAGGGGAAACTGGCAAGGGAGGAGAATTATGCTGGCTTATACTTATATTCCACATAAAACTGCTACAATGGAGCTTAAGAAAATTCTGAGAGAAATAATCAGTTTACAGCAGGAAAATATTACTTACAGGTAGGTAATGGAGTTTAATTTGGGTGGCCTAGAAGGGGACATATAACAAAAGAAGGTAGATGTTTAAAGAAATTTATGAAGATATTTGGTATAGAAGATATGAATTCAGTAGTAGGAGTTTAGAAAGAATTTACATATTATTGCCCAAGGGAAGTAAACTGGGCTAGGCTAGACAAATTATTTTTCACAAGAGCATGTGCATTTAATTGAACTATTTCAGATAAGACATCAATAATAACTAAAATAAAACTGCAGAATAATGAAATACAAATGAGACACTGGCACTTCCCACCTCCCTGTTAAACAGAGAGGAAGTTAAAGAATGGGTAAGGGAAATTATATGGAAGTTATTAGGGAAAATAGAAATTTCTACAGAAAATATAAGTAGGGAGTGGGATGAAATGAAAATGAAGTTTAAACATAGGGTAGAAATAAAAGAAAAGGAGATATGGTTAAGAAATAAGAATCATTTAGAGGGACTGACAAAGGTTAAAGTATAATGGAAATCTCACAGAACATGAAGACGTGCAACAACAGAGTGCTAAAGGCAAATTAAGGAATTATCTCGATAATCTGCATGACTTTTAAAAGATTGCTGTTAAACTACTGTTTTTTTATACTAACTCCAGAGTACAAAAACCTTTAGCACAATGGCTCGGGCAATAGAAAGTAGAAAGAGTTATTGCCAAGCCAATGGAAACTATAACAAGGAAAATAACCAGAAATCCTGTAGAGGTATTAGAAATATTTCAGAAATTGTATAAAAATCTGTACAAAGCAGGGAAATGTGAAAATCAAGAAAAGGCACAAATGGAAATCTGCGTCTATATTATCTTATCAAAGTTTCAGAATATTGAATCTGATATGGTCGACACCATATCATCGAATTCTGAAACATCGAAAGATAAAAAAAAATGCCTAAAAACAAAAACAAAAATTAAAAAAAAAAATAAACAAACATAAATAAAAACTTACCTTTGCAAGCAGGGGGGCAAGCCCCCCCTACTTAAATATACCAACTCCGAGACCACACTACATTGAACTAAATGAAAATCTCCCCTTATGGAGATTTCCGTTTAAATGTTCGATGTTTTTTGCTTTTGCTAATCTGGTGCCGACAATATCAGCTTCGATATTGTCAGCCTTTGACAACATGAAGTAGACCCAGAAACCTTTATGGAAGAATTACATATGCCAAGGGTAGAGGTAGATGAGGCTCAATTACTAACAGTTAGGATAGGAGGAAATGAGATAAAAGTGGTGATGTATAACCAATCTACAAGAAAATATCCAGGAATAGACAGTATTCTTGTATAAGTTTAGAACAGGAATAGACAGTATTCTTGTAGAAGTTTAGAAGCTAAGAGGGAAAAAACTGATAAAGATCTGGAAGGTTTTGTTTAATACTATTTTTAAAGGAGGACAAACACCAACATCCTGGGAGAAAGCTGTGGTATCTGTAATACCTAAATATGTTAAAGGCCCATTATATCCAGCTTCATATATGCCCATTTTGATTCTAAACCATGATTGCTAAGATTTACGTTTATAGTGGCTAAAAGAATGGCAAAGGTGATGCCAAAATTGATAGATATGGATCAATGTGTTTTTCTGGAAGGGAGACAAACATTTAACAACATTAATCAAACAATGATGATGCAGAAAATGCATACAACAGAGTAAGCTGGGATTTTATGAGTAGGGCAATGGAAGTATTTGCATTTCCTGATAAAATAATAAGGTTGATTAGGAGGATATATAACGATTGGAGGAAAAAAATAAAGTGAGGAGGTTCCTCTCTGATGAGATTAGTTTGAGCAGTGGAACCAGGCAGGGGAGTCTTTCTTCCTCTTTGTTATTTGTGATATATTTAGAGCAATTGTAAAAAAAATAGGGGACTCAGAAATTCAAGGATATAATCAGTATGGTAATCAAGAAACGTTGGCTTTATTTGTAGGTGATATTACTTTGTACCCAATAAAATAAGAAAACAAAATTTAAGTGTTGTGGAACATTCTGAGACAGTTTTAGCCTTTTCAGGATACACATTTAATGAAAATAAAACAAAGGAAATAGCTGTAAACTATGTACCCACACATGAATTGGTTCAACAATACCTATATTTATGGGGCATGATAAAATAAAGTACTTAGGAGTATGGATTAAAAAGGATTCTGTTATGGCAGCTAAGGATATGTGGGAAGAAACTAAACAAAAGCTAATACAAAAACTGAGAAACTGAAAGCTCTTTTTTATGGATATGGAGAGCAAGATACAAGCAGTTAAAATGTTTTAGTCCCTTTAGTTTTATGCATAGGTCGGGCATATTTTTATTAACTAGAGGAGAAGTTGTGGATAGCAATTAATAAACAGTTGAAGGATTTTATCTGAACCAAAAACAACTGTAGATACTCCACCAAAGGCTATCTGCCCATGATAGTTGAGCCAAAAAAGGAAGAAAACAGGCTTGGTCCTGAAAGCGCTCATTCCTGTGTTTTTAATTGTGTTTTAAATAAAAGTTTTATAGCTGTTCAGCGTGGTG
The DNA here is from genome assembly GCF_019279795.1 of Protopterus annectens. Taxonomy (NCBI): domain Eukaryota; kingdom Metazoa; phylum Chordata; order Ceratodontiformes; family Protopteridae; genus Protopterus; species Protopterus annectens. The sequence continues at coordinate 782,069,546 of NC_056733.1, read as the reverse complement.
GATACTGCCTGTTTTCTTCCTTTTTAAGGATTTTATCTGGGAGGGGAAGAGAGCAAGAGTCAAGTGGGATCTGTTGATCCTTCCAATAGAACAAGGTGGTTTAGGGTTACCTGATTTGAAGAGATATTTCAGAGCTACATAGTTAAGGCTTCTATACACAGCATAAGCAGAAAGCTATAATTCAAAGTGGAAAGGGATTATGATGAAGGGAGAGCTCAAGAAATAAGGAGAGACTGAGTTTGGATGTAGATCCTTAAGGAGAATAACAATAACTGTACAGAATATTATATTCATAAAGTAGCAGAAAGTATTCTAAGAACTAAGCCAACATTAATTCATAAAGACCAAACTGGGTTTATCAAAAACAGAAAGGTACAAGACAATGTAATTTGATTACTTTTCTTAATAGACTTCACAAAAAAAGAAAAAATGAGCTTTCTGTTTTAAGCCTTGATACAGATAAAGCTTTTGACTCCCTAAGTTGGCCATATCTGTTTAAATCTTGACAAAAAATTTCTCCCCAAACTTTATAGGATTAATTAAAAAACTATATGAAAAGTCCATAGCCTATGTAAAGATTGGATCTTATCTATCTAACCCATTTGAAATATTAAGAGGTACTAAACAGGGGTGCACCCTCTCCCCATTACTCTTTGCCCTGGCTATTGAGCCTCTTGAAAATCATGCTAGAAATAATGACAGTGTTAAAGGATATAAAGTGTCAGACAAATTATCCCCCAAGATACAACTGTTTGCTGATGACCTACTAGTAACTTCTAATGATATTGAAAATTCAATAGATCACCCATTACATAATCTAGACTTCTTTGCAAACATATCTGGTCTAAAATTAAATCATAATAAAACTCAGGCACTTCTAGTGAATACAAATGTTACTATGAAACAGATCAAAAAGAGGCATAAACTGGGAGGTCATGCATATTAAATATCTATGTATCATTACTGAATCTAATTATAAAAAATCACTCACATCTAATTATCAACAACTTATAAACTCAATTACAAGTCTACTAGACAGTTGGAACAGACTCTTTTTCAAATTTGAAGACCGAATTTATAGGTTTCCAAATACTGATTTTTATTTAAATTCTGCATTTATTAACATAGTGTTGCTTTGGAATAATACTTCTTATACATCATATTGGAAATCAATACATGAAACCTTACTTCTTAATAGTAATAAGACATTACTTGAACAATATACTCAAATATATACAAACATCTTTATATGGATTTTAAAAATATACATTCAAAGTGAAAGGTCAAAACTTGCTCTCATAACTCTTATAAACCAAATATTGCTGTTGTTTAAAAAGCGTATGTTTTCTAATCAATTAAGAATTTATTAATAATTGTTTCCTATTGCTTACACAAATGAATGTTTGATATCTTTTGATAGTCAGAAAATGTCAGAATTTAAGAAGGGTGATCTATTATACTGGAATCAATTTCTCTCAGCTAATAAAATAAGTTTTGCAGACTATTTGATCAGCAGATGTAGTTTGCAAATTGCAATTGGCTGGACATCCAAACTTGTAAGGATTTTATACATACTAAGCTTGTATCCTCATTAGTGGCATACAATAACAGTAACTTAAAAATCTTGGATTTTATCTCAATAATTATTAATAGCTCACCCAAGAATACTTCATACATATCTGTTATTTATAAAATTCTCAGAAATGATTTTAGCAAAACAGATGTTTCTTTTTGGAATTATTCAAGTGAAGTTAATAGACAAGTAGTCTCACAAAAAGATAAAAAAACTTTGTTTACAGTCGGTGAAGGAATCCACATCTTCCCTGTTCTGGCATGTAAACACATGGAAATTTTTACATAGATGTTTTTTCATCCCACGTAGACTAGTAATAAGGTACAAGAAAGACAAAATGCAATGCTGGAGATGTGGACACCCTGATGCTGACTGGATGTATATGGCTGTTAATTGCAAAATAATTTCCCCATTTTGGTCAAACTTTAAATATCTTTGTAAAGCTCTATGGAATGACAACTGTATAATTTCTGACTCCCTTATCCTTTTCAGTGTTCCTGAAGTCATTCCTAAAAAACAAACAATTTTATTAGGATCTATCTTCTCTATAGCAAGGAAAATTGTTACTAAAATTGGAAATTGCAATCTACTCCTGTCTTTAAAATTGAGTTTATTCATCTTATGAAATAGGAACCAAAGCCAAAGTAGTAAACCACAAAAGCACTATACAATGAACTGGACAGGCAAAAGATGAATTTATTATGAACCAACAGTTAAAAAAACAGCAACAAAATGAAGCACTTTTCTCTGCTTTTAACCAAAGACTTCTTCAGAGTTTAAATCCATTAAACAAGTCACGCTTAAATAGCAACAATTATCATCATGTGCTCCTACCCAACCAATACAATACCATCATGGTGGGAAATTAAATTTAATGCCACCTCATTCCCAGGTATTAATGAAAATATTTCCATTAGTAGTGTTTTAAAACTTAAGTCCCTATTTGCTTATTGGGGGGAATGTTATTGTTACTCTTTTTGGAAATAGACTTTTATATGATAATTATGTTTTTTATATAAAGCATTCATATACAATATATCTTTATTGTATGTTTGTAGAATTAGAAGATTATGTTTTTAAGAGTTTAATTGACTCAACAAAGTGGTGATGGTATTGTATATTGCTTTTTTAGTTGTTATGGACATTGTATATAGTTTGTTTTCTTTGTTACTATACTGTTAAGTTATTGTATTATAAAATGAATAAAAACATTTTGGAAAAAAAGAAATTGGAGAAAGGAGATTCTGCCAATAGGGATGACTGCAATTAAGAGTAGAGAGAGTAGGCAAGAGGGGGCTGAAATTTATTTGAGAAAACTAGCAAAGGAACCAAGGTATCAGGAGCAAATAATTAGAGAGGGAAGATTTAATAGAATGGGAAGAGGCCAAAAGTTCATTTGGACTGTAGGCTAGTGATTGCCTTCCCTATCAATGATTGATATCAGAGTACAGATAAGAGAAAGGAAAAGACGTGCCCTATGTGAAAAACAGCACTGGTAGAGTTTGTAGTAGAATGTAGAACAGAAGCTGCTGTTAAAAAGGGATAACTAGTAGGGTATATAAAATATTTTATAATAACTATGGAAATTGGTCAGGGGAGGTTAGATAGGATTAGGAAGAGAGACTGGATAATCAAGTCACAAAGAAACAATAAAAGGATATATGTATGGCTCCCAAATATTTAAGAAAGTGTTTGCATAGGTATTTTTATACCCCAAGCAGACTCCAGAGAATTTGTCCATATAATCTATATCTTACTTATTAGGAAGTCTGTGTAGTGCAACAGAATTCTGCTAAAATATTGCCCACACCTTGTAATGACTTTTGTTTGGAAACTGAATGTTTAGCCAGAGTTAAATCAGGCAAATATTGGAGGTGTGATGGTGAAGAAAGATGTAATTATGAACATATTTTTGGCAGTGTCATGAGTTAGCAGACTTTAAAAAATGCCTGCAGATTACTGTGTCAGAAATACAGGGTGAGCAAATTGGTGTAACTAAGGAAATGATTTTTTGAGTTGTGATATAGAATAGAATTGCCTAGAGATAGTAAGGCCTTGCTGAGCTTAATCCTGATGGCTGCCAAAAAAGCAATTACTAGAAAATAGAAATCAAAGTCTAAACCAAACCTACTAGAAGTAGTCATTCATTCTCAACCTCTTAGACCAAAAAATCTGGACAAAGCCATAAATAATGGGAGGGGGGCAAAGGTCCAAAAATGGGGACAATGTTTAAATAATAAATACAGTTGATAGAATAACAGGTTTTCCATTAGCATGAATTTTCTGAAGGGTGTGAAGTCTAAAGCTCAAATGCCTTTGATTATTTTCTGACTTCCATCCTCAACGATTTGCCAATCATTTGCCAGCAAGACAAATATTTATGAGAAACAGACTAAAAATATACAGCAGGAATCTGGACATTCTGGGGAAATCAGGACAGTTGAGAGGTATGGAGTAGTGAATATAAAAACAGAAATAAAAGAACTGGAATTGGGATCTGTAGAAAAGGGTAAGAGCAAACGACTTACTAGAAATGGCAATTGTGGGAAAAATACTTGCAAAATAATGTTTTGGAAGAAGAAGGATGTTTAAAGGAAGGCAAACAATGAGTGAGCTTTAAGGGAAGGCAGGAAGTGAATGTATGTAATGTTTGAATGAGAATCACAGTACATATGATTATAAGTGATGTATAATTTCTGCAACTGAAAATACATCAGTATGGTTTTGTTTTCATTTATATAAATGTATGATTTTCTATGTGATAAGTAATAATTCTGTTAAAGAAATGAGCCAAAGAGACCAAGCAAGAAATGATACAGAGAAATAGAACATGGACTAAATGGCGTATCACTAAAAACATGTTTGACCACCAAACCTTTAAACAGCTTAGAAATGAAACAAAGAAATTAATACTCCTAGACAAGAAATATTATTACTTGAAATTCCAACACGCTCAACACCAAAACCCTCAGAAATTCTGGTCAGGTATCAACAAATTACTACATCCAGGTAATTCTAAAACACCTACTCCTTCTAACCTCACTCAGAGTACACCCAACCAAATTGCTGACACTTTCAACAAATTCTTCTCTGACACTGTCACATCCCTAGCCGAGACCTTGTCACCTGGTGCCACCCAGGAACCTTACTCCCTGACCAATAAACCCCCACTTTCAAATTGCAACCAGTCTCAATGTATCTCATCCACACCCTACTTATGAAACTTAAAACATGTACACCCTCAGCTGACCTCCTCCCAGCTGAGTATCTGCAAATTGCAGCTGGAGTACTTGCCTATCCTGTCTCCATTTTAATAAATCGAACCATAACTGAAGGCTTTATCCCATCCCTCTGGAAAGTCTCTCATCAACTCTAATGAACTCTCTAACTTCTGTCCCATAGCCCTACTTTCTCCATTAGCTAAAATCATAGAAAGATGCGTCCATCGGCAATTGCTTGACCATCTTCTCCAAAACAATCTTCTAGCAGACTGCCAACACCGTTTTAGACCTTATCACAGCACAACTACTGCACTCTTATCATTCACAGACCATATTAATAAAAATCATAATAACAACTTGCTGTCCTCAGCTCTCTTTTTAGACCTCTCCAAGGCCTTCTATATGGTTAACCATAAACTCTTACTAAACATCCTTAAATCTCTGGCATTAGACTCCCAGGCAATCCAGTGGTTTAATGCCTACTTAGAAAATAGACAGCAAGTAGTTCTTTGGGACATTCACATATCCTCTCATCTTCCCATTAAAACTGGAGTCCCACAAGGTTCCATTCTTGGACCACTCCTTTTCTCTATTTTTATTAATGATCGAAATATGTCCCTTTCACAAACCACCTGCATTCAATATGCTGATGACTCAACACTGATATGTTCAGCACCATCCCCAGCTGAGCTTCAGACTACTACCCAAAAAGTATTTACAGCAGTTGAAAACTGGTTCTATCAACATTGTCTCCTACTTAACCCCAAAAAACCTAAATTATTACTATTCACACCTACACAGAAATCCTCTACTTTTGACTTCAATATAACATTTAACAATGGCACAATAATATCCCCTGACCCTACCACCAAACTTCTAGGTATCACAATAGATCATAATCTTAACTTCGATTCTCATATTAACTTAACCATCAGGTCAGTCAATAGAAAACTTGGATCTCTGTATAGGCTTAAACCCTTCCTCACTGCTTCAGCTAGAACTACCATCGCACAAACGCACCTGCTCTCTACCCTTCTCTATGCCTCACCAATTTTTACAAACTTATCTAAATCTAAAATCAATAAACTAGCAACTTCATACAACAACATTGCCAGATTTGCCACAGGAGCCCCTTTTCATACCCACCATTGCATAAATCTTAAACAACTTGGTTGGCTGGAATTACAAAATCAACTGTTGCTACAGCAACTTAGCATCACCCACAAAATCTTCTATCACCCCATGAATACTACCATACTCTGCACTCTTATTAGCCCTTATAAAAACCTCTCTTCCTTGCGCTCAGCCACCAAGCTCCAAGCAGCCTCCCATAAATCCCACAACAAAGCTGGGGGTTGTTTATTCTCCAACTCGATTGGTCCTATTTGGAACAAGCTTCCAAGCGAACTTATAGCACTTGCCTCCACACCCATTTTCAAGAAGCGTCTAAAAACCTTCCTTAATTCCACTGGCTCTGTCCTTGTACTAACCCTGACTGAAACTTTTATTGTCTCCTGTCTCTCACCTGTTCTTTTGACTTTAACTCCTACTATTTCCGCTGTTCTACGGTGACAAAAAAATAAATAAATAATCAATGTTAGTCCCCTTATGTAATTTACTTAAAATTCTGTCTTGTGTATATCAATGTTACATATCTTTTCTCTCTCATTTTAGCAATACCTTTGATTAGCAATTTTTCCACCTGATGTATTTTTGTTGGCTGTTCTACTAGCACTGTTTTTTTTACTACTTTTTTTTTTTTTACAATTTTTTATGATTCCGTTTGTGGAGCTTTTCTCCCTGGGCCTCTACTGAAAATGGACATGTATCCAGCTAGACTAGCCCGGTCAACAAATGTAAAATAAAAAAAATAAATAAAATAATAAATAAAGATGTTTCTTGTTTAAAAAAAAGATCAAAATGCAGCTCTCATTCTAGGAGTTTCTCGCTGGCTGAGGCAATTTTGTTTCACCCAGAAGCAGACTAGTTTAGGATTCTTGAAGAAGAGCCAAGCCAGAGCTGAGTCATCAGTTTGGATTGAATCTTAGAGCCAAGCCAAAAGTGAGAAAGTTGTAAAAATACATAGATTGACTTGAGTGTGCAATATATTATGTTCTTTTTTTGGTGTTCATAAACCGTCACACAGTTAAAGGAGGGGGTCTGTTCTGGTTATTTAGTGGACATGTCAACCTTCATTCTACTGTGAGACAACAGATATAGAATGAACATTTTGTGACATGGTTTCTTATTGCCTCCCCAATTATTTGTTAGCACATATTTTGTGGATTCTTGTTAAAGCTGATACACTGTAGCATTTATTTCTGATATTCCAAACCATAAATGATATGATCTATGTGATCAGCAGCATACCCCCCCCCCAAAAAAAGATTAATGCATCAGGCATCCACATGGCCTACCTAACTTCAATTAGTTTGTATAGCCTGCAGCATCAAAGTATACCAAGGGTGTGGTTATGCTCTTTGCTCCACTACCAGCATACTCACTGAACATTTAGCCACTAAACACATCTACCTACAACCTCAAGTATTCCAGTCATGTAAACTATATCTTATTTATTAGCAAGCCTGTGTAGTGCAACGGAATTCTGCTGAGGTATTGCATGTACCTTAGAATTAGTTTTCTTTGGACACTGAATTTTTAACCAAAGTTAAATCAGGTGATAATAATAAAGAAACAAACTCATCTTTTTAAGACAAACACGAAAAGAAGACCGAGAACTGTCAGCAACTCATTGAAAGAAATCTTTTAATCTGAGTAGAGCTTTATGGCTTTGCTATTGATCGGACCCTGCCTGTTGTCATGACAATGTGTGTATTACATTGGCATTAGAATGTTGCTAGAATCTGAGGCAAAAACAAATCTGTATTCTGGCACTGAAGTGGTACCAGTATGCTTTTATCAGATAGACTGACAGCATTATATTTTATTTAAATAATCTGACTCTCTCATATATTTATTTATCTAAAGTGCATAGAAAAATGTACTTCATAACTGAGGACAGATTTTTAAGGAAAAATTCATCACATCTTCATCACTATTATTCACTGGTATTTGGCTACTGTTTCATGTTCTTAACCATTCCTCCATCCATCCATCCATCCATCCATCCATCCATCCATCCATCCATCCATCGATCCCTCCATCACTCTCTCCATCCATACATCTATCCATCCATTCATCCCTCCATCCTTCGACTTTCTAAACTATTTGTCTTGTTGAAGGTTGTATTGTAGCAGGCCAAGTCATATAAACCAGGCTTCACTAGCTCCTGGCAACACTCTCCAACTCATCCTGTGAGATCAGCAGATGTTCCCGGACAAGCTGAGAAATATAATTGCTCCAGTGTCCTTGATCTGCCCTGTGCTTTTCTCTCAGTGGGCTGTACCTACTATACCTGCTGTGGGAAATGCTGAGGATACATCCTCACAAAATGCACAGACTGTATCAACCACTTCCTCTTGGTATGAAGGAGCAAAGGCGTGGATGGAGGAGCTCCTTAGTCTGATACAGAGTATGAATTCAGCTAGTCTGTGAAGAAATATCACTTGTGATGCTGTATCTGTCTTCTCATCCTTTAAGCCGCTACTCAGAGCTTATATTTGTAAGTAAGATTAGGGACGTAGACTGACCAAAACACTGAAAGCTTGGTCTTGTGGCTCCTTTGTTGTCCAGCAGCCCTTCACCTGCATTACAGGTGCTGTTGCTACATACATCTGCTGGTCAGGCTCATGATCCCCTCCACCCTCACACATAAACAAGACCGATAGTTAAACTTCTCCACATGAAGTTTCTGTTGACCCCCTTCTCCCAATCTATAGGTAACGGTCACTCATTTTCAGGAGAAAAACAATATCCTCTAATTTGGAGGTGTTGATTTTCACAGTGAGCAGCAAATCATTCTGGTACATGCTGGAAATCACATCCACTTGAAGCTAAGATGACAGTATCATCTGCAAACACGGTGATGCCTTCACTTTCGCAACAAGTTGGATATTTTCAAATTATTGGCTATACTTTGATACCCTGTCTATAAAAATCACAAATAGGTGTGTGGTGTGCCGAGTTTTATAGCCATGATGCCTTGCAGTAGCCATGCCATGAGAATGTAACAATTCAGTCATAGGGACATCTGAATAATAAAAATATTCATCTGAAAGACTAAATTCTGCCTTCACATTACTTCACATCATAGATGTGATTTCATAGGTTCATAGGTTCATAGGTTCATAGGTTCATACTAGGCTATCTGCCCGAGGGCATTTACAAGCCTAGCCCATAGTTTTGTGGCTTACACCACCCCTTAGGTTTGGGGAACTATGCCCATTATTTTGCTGTGCCTCTGTCGAGCAGTGACACTGAGGTAATCCCTGGGGTATACTTGCGATCTCCCATCCATTGGTCAAGATTTCTCTTAAACAAAGCCAGCGAGGTGCTTTGCCTCACATATACCGGGATTTTGTTCCACAGCATAGTGAGTCTTTGGGTAATGAATCTATCCCTCCAGCACGTTCTAGTAATGCCCGTGTCATGGTTTAGGTCTCCCTCTTGTGGCTCTGATGGATCTAGATTTTTGAGGTGAAGCATGTACATCAAGTCAGGGTTTGATAATGCCTTGTATGTCAGGCACAGGTCACCCTGAGCAAGCGGTGGCGACTGAATAGAGTTGGAGTTCTTTCAGTCTGGCAGCATAGGTCAGATTTTTGAGACCCATAATCCTCTTGGTGAGGAACTTTTGTGGCCTCTCCAGCTGCTGCAAGTGTCGGGTCAGATACATTCCGAATGGGGCATTGTACTCAATCATTGGTCGGATGAGTGATGAATATAGGAGACTATGACCTCTCTTGATCTAGATGTGAATCCCTTCATGATAAGGTGGGCAATGTAGAAGGTCTTCCTAACTTTTTTTGCAACATGGGTGTCGAATGACAGACTGCTGTCAACCTGGGTCCCCAGGTCCCTAATAACCTCTTCTGTGCTCAGTGGATTTCCACCTATATGGTAGCTAGGGGTAACCTTGTTTTTCCCGAAGGGTATGACTATGCATTTTTTGGCATTTAACTTTAGGCCGTGGCTCTGGCACCAGTTATCCGTATCTGTGAGACCCTTCTGAAGGATATCTGTGTCAGATGTGTTTTACTACGGCACCCAGTTTGCAGTCATCTGCAAACTTTGTCAGCCATAACCCTCCCGTGTTTGCTTGTACTTGGAAAAGTAGATGCCAAACAAGAGTGGGCCCAGGACTGAGCCCTGTGGGACACCACTTGAGACAGGCTTAGAGTCAGACATGGCACCGGCAACTCTGACCCTGTGGGTTCTGTCACTCAGCCAGTTTGCAACCCATCTTGTGATGTATGGGTTAACATTTAGGCTGATGAGTTTTTCAATGATACCCGAGTGGGGTATTGTGTAAGGCGCCAGATCGAGGTAGGCTGTATGGACTGCCTTTCCCTCATCAATGGCCTTGGTGACTGTTTGAAAAAGGCAACCAAGTTTAAAAAGGAAGACCTGCCCTTGACAAAGCCAAACTGGGTTGGATCCAGAGTCTGCAAATTCCCTATGTCTTTATTTATGAGATCCATTATGATCCTCTCCATGGCTTTGCAGATAAGGCTTGTCAAGCTAATGGGTCGGTAATTTCCAGGGTCGGTGGAGGCAACCGCCTTTGTGAAGTGGGACTACAGTGGCTGTGCGCCACTCCCTGGAGTGCATCCCGAGGTGAGGCTCACGATTACACAGCTGTCCTAACTGAGCATTGAATCCCTCGTGGAGTGCATGTAGCACACAGCCGGGGACACCATCAGGTCCCATGGATGCTGTGTTTTTGCCTTTGAGGCGCCCGTTCTCACTTGGGCATTAGAGATGTTTGGGGTCTGCAATCTGTTGGTATAGATATCTCTCCTTTGGGGAGGGGGGAGAAGTTTGCACTGAACCTGTCAGCCAGTATGTTGGCAATGTCTGTAGGATCAGTAATCTTCTCATCATTTTGAACTAATTCTGAGCATATCTGGGAGTTTCCTCCCAGGTTTCTAACATAGCTAAAGAAGGCCTTATGATTGTCTTTAGAGTCTTTAGCTATTCTTCTCTCAAAATTTGCTTTGGATGATTTTATGAGGGCTCTCAGCTTTTTACTTATAGTGATCAAAAGGCGTCTTACCTTTCAAGGATTTTGCTCTATCATGTAGTAGCTTCCTCCTTTTGTTGTAGAGTTTGTTTATGGCTGGGGTCCACCAGACTGGACGCTTGCCTTTGGTACAAAGAGTCTTTGTTTTGCTTGGGATTGCTTTATCCATGCAGTCCTGCAGGTGCTGGTAGAAGGCATTTGTAAGTGATTCAGCGGCTAGAGTACTGTTTTCCCGGCCGCTCAGGGGCCTTAAAGGAGACCACACTAGTCTTTAGAAGTGCAAAGTCTGCTTTGAAGTTCTTTACTGTGGTCTTTTTGTTTCAGGAGGGGGTGGGATGAGGACCTCAGCGAGATTTGTTTGTGATCTGATCTCACCAGTGAGGGGTATACTTCTGGTGTTGAACATTTTGCTCCCATGTTCGTGATGATGAGATCAAGTATGTTTTCCTCTTGTGGGGATAGTGACTAGTTGTTCCATGGCATTTGAGTTTATGAATTCCAGGAACTTTTTGGGCCAGGGTGTTTGGGCTTGAGTAGCATTCCCAGTCTATATTTGGGTAATTGAAGTCACCTAGTATGATGGTATTAGGGGATACATTTATTCCCTCCAGTGTTTTCAGGAAGGCCAAGTGAGATTCCTGAGTTTGTGAGGGTGGCCTGTAACATGCTACAATTTGTAGAGCAGTCTTGCCTATGGTTAACTGCACCTGGATGGTCTCCGATGCATCGTCGTTGCCACCAATCTTGAGGTGTAAGTATCCTTAATGAATATGGATACCCCCTCCTTTCTTGGTATTGTCCGGATTTTGGGGCCGGAGCATGATATGAGGGTAAAACCTGATAGTGCTGGGGTGCTCTCAGGAGCCTTGAACCAGGTTTCTGTCACAGCACAGACATTGATGTTCTCCATACTGAGAAGGGCCTCGAGTGAGTGCATTTTGAGATTGAGACTTCTGGCATTGAGCAGCATTACCCTTAGTTTTTTTCCTTTTTTGTGTTCTAGGTGGAAGGTTTAGAATTTGAGCCTTGCCTAAAAAGGCACTATGGGGTGGCAAGAGCCTTTGCCAATATCCGGAATCCCAGGGGTGACAGGTGCAAGCCGTCCCTTGCGTAGCAGCGTGGCTTGTCCAGCATGTCATCCCAGGCAGACAGACATTGGATCCCCTTTGAATGACACCAGAGTTTAAGCCAATTGTTAAAACTGATCATCTTATCTTTGTATTGTGGCATCATTCTTGGTGAAGGTAGGATACTGCTCAAGGTCAGGGTCATACCTGCCTGGGCTACATAATCAGAGAGCTCCTCAATGTCTCTTTCATGTAGTCCAGGAGGTAATGCGTCTCAGGTCGTTTACACCAGCGTGGACAATGACTGAGTCGTACTTGTACCTGCTGTTGAGAGACCTGAGTGCTTGCGTTATGTGGCGGATTCTAGCGCCCGACAGGCAGCTTACTGTGACCTTCTCCTTACTCAGTCTGGTGGCGGGGCGTCAGTGTGTCTGACTATGGAGTCACCAATGACTAGTGTGTCTGGCATTGTGTTTGGCCTTAGGGCTGTGACTGTTTGACACTCTGACTGTGAGGTCTATGTGTTGCAGGTGTTGTGTTTGAGGTAACAGTTGTTTGGGTGTATGCTTTGGTGGTCTCTGCTGTTTTGGTAGATTTTGATCAGAGCCTCCCGAGTATGTCTTTGTGTGTTTATGTGTATGATTTGTGGTTGTGATGGTACTATGTGAGACTGGGTCTATAGTGTATGTGGTAACCTTCTCCTCCTGTCTGGTCTTGCCAGTCTTGTGTTGTGAGTGCTCAGCCTCCAGTTTGGCCGTATAATTGCATCTCTCGTGTATATTTGTGTTTTGTGGGAGGAGGAGAGAGGGTTGTCTGTGTACATGAGACAGTTGTAACATTGCCTCAATATTCCCAGGTTCACCAGCTGAGCAGGAGAGGACACTAGCAACTGATCCCTCGACATGCTAGAAGGAAATAGACAAAAACTTTAAAAGAGTTTTCAGGGGATGTGGGTGAGCAAGAAAGGGGGCTTGCCTTTTTGGGGTGCTATCTATAACAAGAGTGCTGTATCAAGGTGATAAGTACTGTAGGAGCAAGTGCTAGGTTTTATAGATAGAGTATAGTCTACTTGGAGTCAAGTAGAGATGATCTTTAGTTTAGGATACGCAGGTTTGATCAGTAGTATAGTTAGGGAAGGTAGTTATAAGGGAAAGGGGAATTTGAAGAGGAATTTAGATGGCCCAAATATAGTTTAAACTTTGCTAACTGCTGCTCTAGTGTGCAGCGGTGGCAACTCCGTGCTAATTGGCTTAAATCAGCGCATGCGCTTGCGTTTAGCGTGGTTTTATACCAGGGGCTGGAAAAGCTAGAAACTGGCCCCAAATGACCAATAAACTACTAGTTACTGGCTGAAACCTCACAAAACTGGACCAAATCCTAATAAGGACTCTAGGACCATGGATAGGTCGGTAGCGGATGTTTTCCTCAGCGACCTTTGCGTCGCTGAATTATCTTTGTCACTTCACCAGACTCCAGAGATATCCTGAAGGAGCTGGGAGAAGTAGTTCAGGATCCTACAGCTGCAGGGGCTCAAGAAAGATTGCTTCGCTAGGAACCCTCAATTCCATTGCTAACTCCTCCATGCGGCTAATATCTTATGCTGCGGATGGAGCAGTAGAGCCGCAGGCACAGGTGTGGCTCTTAGGCGCCAAGCCTGGATGCGGCTATGTGATTTTGCGATCCCTTTAAGGCCCTTCACAAATTCTCCCTTTGATGGGTCAGCTTTGTTTGGCCCTCAGGTGAAGGAAACCTTGACCAGGTGTGAGCAGGACGGCAAGACTCTTTCTGCTGTTGGAGTCCGTTTTCCACCCCTTCTAGGCCTTATCCCAAAGGACAGAAGGGTGGGAAGATGGTTCCGTAAATCCCAAGGAGTCACGCCGGATTCACGTGGTCAGTTTACCCCTAGAGGCAGAGGGGTAACAACAACAGACGCGCTCTAGAGGCAGAGGGGTCCAAAACCAGGGAAACAGGAGCCTCTCTCTGACAAGCCCTTTCAGCATCCCTGAGGTGTTGCCCGGCTGTCCCTCCTTGGAGGCAGTCGGGGAAGATTATCACTGTACCCAGAAGCCTGGCATTCCCTCACTCAAGACAGATGGGTACAGTCGATCATATCCAAGGGTTACATAATTCCTTTCGAGGAAAGTCCTTCCCTCAAGTTCCCTTCCAGATGTACCACCGGTCTAAGGAGATTGCAGAGTTAGAATCAAAACTACTGCAAAAAGAGCCATTCAGCCAGTTACAACAGACCATTCAGAGCCGGAATCTACTCAAGGTTCTTTTGGTCCCCAAAAGACGGGAGACTGGAGACCAATATTGGATCTCAGCAGACTCAACAAGTCTGTCAGGAAGACAAGATTCGAATGGTCACTCTTCAGTCAATTCTGCCCTTCTTACAGAAGGACAACTGGATGTGCTCAATAGATCTTCAGGATGCGTACTATCACATCAAAATTCACAGACGCTCCAGGAGATTTCTCCGCTTTCGGCTGGGGTCCAGTCATTTCCAGTTCAGAGCCCTGCCCTTTGGTCTCACTACAGCCCCCAGAGTGTTCACCAAATGCATGGCAGTGGTCACGGCTCACCTGAGACGTCAAGGATTCCAGGTGTTTCCGTATCTCGACGACTGGCTCCTGTCAGCCACCACCAGGCATCAGCTTATACAAGCCAGGGATTACACAATAGACCTTTGTTCTCATTTGGGCATCTCAATCAACTTGAAAAGTCATCCTTATCGCCCTGCCAGTCTATTACCTTCATAGGCAAACTTAAACACTGTTCGGATGTCAGCTACCCTTACAGAACAAAGAGTTTCAGACATTCAGACTCATGTCAGGATCATTCTGGCTACCAAGAAAGTAGAGGCCAGAATGGTTGTAAAGGTGTTCGGTCTAATGGGTGCGGCGATTACTGTTCTTCCCTGGCTCGATTCTACATGCCTCCTTCAGTGGATGCTGTTCACACAGTGGTCATACCAGCAACTTCCAATGCGTCACCAGATTCTGGTGACACAGACATGCAAACAACATCTTGCTTGGTGGTTCACATCTCTCAGGTTCACCAAGGCAGGTGCTTTGTACCCCTCCTCGATAGCCACTGTCACCAGAGATGCCAGGCTGAGCGGGTGGGAGGTTCATTATGAGGGCAGGATGGTGCATGGGGCGTGGCAACCGTTCGAGTACCATCTGCACATAAATGTCCTGGAGATGAGAGCAGTGCTTTTAACGTTGCAAGCCCTCAACGACTTTCTTCCCGTAGGGACAATTGCAGTCCACACAGACAACATGTCTGTAGTTTGGTATATCAACAAACGGGGGAACCACGTCCTACCCCTTGTGTCGAGAACCCTCAGACTTTGGCAATGGGGCATCTCCTCTCATCGGTTTCTGGTACCAACGCATATCCCTGGGAAAACCAACATTATAGCGGACAGATTGAGCAGAGCTATCCTCATGCCTCACGAGTGGTCTCTCAAGCAATCTATAGCGGAAGAGATTTTTCTGGAATGGGGTCGTCCATGTTGCGATCTTTTTGCTACTCCCCAAAACAGCAAATGTCCAGACTTCTTCAGCCTCTTCCCTCTATCAGGCCATCCCCCCAGAGACGCTCTGACCCAGGATTGGCCCCAGGGACTTCTTTATGCCTTCCCCCCCATTTCCTCTGATCCCTCAGGTGATCCAGAAAGCTACCGTTTTGAGAGCCAAATTGATTCTCATTCCCCCTTACTGGCCTCGACAAGTTTGGTTCCCGTTCCTCCATCATCACCTTTTGGTGCAGCCGTGGCATCTGGACCCAGTGCCAGATCTTCTGATTCACCAATCGGGTCAGCTGCACCGGTCAATCCCTTCTCTCAACCTCACAGCATGGTTGCTCCACTTCCTTCCTTTGCCAGGCTTCCTTTGATCTCTAACCCAGTTAGAGACATCATAGTACTTCACTTAAATCCTCTACCAGGAGG
This sequence comes from Protopterus annectens, assembly GCF_019279795.1. Classification (NCBI taxonomy): domain Eukaryota; kingdom Metazoa; phylum Chordata; order Ceratodontiformes; family Protopteridae; genus Protopterus; species Protopterus annectens. Next base: position 782,053,588 of record NC_056733.1, on the reverse strand, counting down.
ATTTATACAAGCAAATGGAAGCGTTTCTCTTATTGGGGTAAGACGCAAAATATTGATCCTTTTTCTGCCCCTGTTCAGGCAGTTCTGGACTTCTTAGCAGAGATTTTTCATGCAGGCTCCTCTTCTTCCACAGTCAGAGTTCAATTGGCTGCTATTTCTAATTTTCATGTCGGGATAGCAGATCATAATATTATGTCCCATAGGCTCTGCAGGGCCTTCTTGAAAGGAATTTTCCTACTAAAGCCTCCAATCAGGAATCCTCCTCCTCAGTGGGATCTAAATTTAGTGCTGACATCCTTGATTCTTCCCCTTGAGCCAGCTGTTTCTTGTTCCCTGAAATATCTTTCTTGGAAAACTTATTCCTAGTGGCTATTACATCTGCCAGGAGGGTGTCTGAACTTCATGCTCTTTTTGGGTTTGACCCCCTATTTGGTTTTTTACAAAGACAGAGTATCTTTGAGAACTAATCCATCCTTTTTACCTAAGGTCGCTTCAAAGAACAATCTTTAATCAATCCATTGATCTCCTGTATTTTTCCTAACTATTCAGATAGAGCTGAACAAAACTACATTATCTTGATGTCCACCGTCAACTTAGATATTATTTGGACAGAACAAAAATTTAGAAAATCTGATCAACTTTTTGTTTCCTATGCGGATAATAAAAAGGCCTTCCTGTTTCTAAAGTGACTTTGTCCAGATGGCTTTCTTGGTCATCACTGAAATTTACGCTCAGGGGAAAACAGCTGTGCTCAAAACCTAAAGCACATTCAACTAGGAGTTTAGCTACTTCTACAGCTTTTCAAGCTAGACTCCTTTGGACACTATTTGTGCAGGGCCCCTTGGGCCACTCCTCACACTTTGTTTCCCATTACAAATTGGACTTGGCCTCCAGGGACAGAGCCAGTTTTGGCTCTACAGTCCTCAAGAGTTTGTTCCATTGAGCCACCCAGGATAGAGGTGCTAGGGCCGGTCCCATCAAGCAAGAATGAAGGCAGATTGACAACTTAACATTAAGAAATTATGTACCTACCATAACGTTCCATGTTAGTTCAATTGGCTGCTATTTCTAATTTTCATGTCGGGATAGCAGATCCATAATATTATGTCCCATAGGCTCTCAGGGCCTTCTTGAAAGGAATTTCCCACTAAAAGGCAGCTCAATGCTTCCCTCTCACTGGTAAGCAAGGTAACCTCCTTTCCCCAATTAAGGCAAGGAAACAGTACACAGGAACTACAAACAAAGCCCAGGAATCAGCAAACTCTGAAACTGGACTAATCTAACAGTAAAGCAGGAAAAACAAGAGATTTTTTTTTTTTTTTTTTCTCAAAGAACAGGCAGGTACAGCAAACACTTATAAATGCTATAAACCAGCTATTACAGCTAACACAGAAGAAATGCTACAATACAGTTAATAAGTAACAAACAGAGATTATAAGTGCAAAATTAAGTTAAATGCAGAAAAAACAGTTGCAATGTAACAGCAAGGCAGGCGAGATACAGTCGCTAGGTATTCAGATGATAAAAGCAACAAAAATATACTTATTATCAAGAAAAGTCGCATTTTCAGCTCTCTGTAGCCTGGATAACTCTGCTGGCCCACGTGGAGTCTGTGCTGAGTAGGTACAAGCTGGAAAACGCGCGTTTAGCGTGTTTTATACCAGGGGGCTGGAAAAAGCTAGAAACTGGCCCCAAATGACCAATAAACTACTAGTTACTGGCTGAAACCTCACAAAACTGGACCAAAAGGCAGCTCAATGCTGCATATAGCATGTATTGTGTTATTTCTACACCTGCTGTTATGGAAATACCTCACACAACTGTACTTCTTCAAGTAGTGCCAGACAATGACACAGTAAGATGGTATGTAAGCAGGCAGTAGCTTGTTCTTAGCTGTGCAGAATGACAGATAGGTTTTAAGATATTATGTCATCAATCAACTTCTGCCTCTCCACCTTTTATCTACTGTTAGGACTGCAGCTATTTACCAGACACTCTGTTGCAAAGGTTCCTAGCCATTTTCCCTAAATTTATAAATAATCCAATCAAAACAAATTGGGTTAGAACCAATAACAAGAAACAACTTTAAGAAATGATTTTAGAAAGTAAAAATTGAAAAAAAATGTTTTTAAAAAAACTTAAATAAAAAGTAGTTGCACACGACATATCAAAAATTCAGCTTTTACAGTAAGACTTTCATTCGATGGTGTGATACGTACTAAGTAGGAGCCAGGTAGCAAAAAGTTTAAAATACCCAGTAGCATAAATAAGGGGGTGTTTTATCAAGTAATTATGTTGAGTCCTGTGGAATTATGACTTCAGTCCTATGGAATTATGACATTTACCTCCTGTATCTTTAGTTTAATGTCTTTTCAATCTGTGTTTCTAAAATCATGCACGCTCCCTTATTAAATCCTAGAGGCCTGAGATTATGGGAATTCCCTTTTTCTCTAAGACCTTGCAATAGTTTTTTAAGTGACGGGGGAGATTTATGGCTGGATCATAACCCATAAAAAAGGGAAGGGTTGGGTTTACATGTCACTTAATCAGACAGTGTTTTTCTGCTTTTAATAGATGAAATTATGACCAGTCTCAAAGGATGTGTTTCCAGCTTCCTATTTCATTGTGATTAGATCACCAACAATTAGGTGAAAGACTAGAGAGCATTACAGCCAACCTTGTCAGGGTATAGAAATAGTTAAACAGACATTACAATCCCAAAAACATGAATCATTGGGACTTTGTAGCATATCTCGGGATATTGGTCAACTTGGGCCAAACACAATCAGCAATATTTATGTTCACATCTCTTTCTCTGACAAGCCTTTATTTATTTACTGTATGTTTTGATTCTAGTGGTCAAAATAATTTTATTTACCTTTGAAATTAGCCCTTTAGTGTTATATACCCCTATCATTGTCTCTATCTTCCTGGTAGCTCATTGTAACTAGATTTAGGGGGTGACACACATCTTATTCTGTAAAAACAGAGCCAACAATTTAAGTACCCATCTCCTAACTACAAGCAGACCCATTTTAACTTTCACTGTTTCCTAGTTTGCTGGTGTAACACCCTCTAATAATTGGTTCCAATATAGTATATTTGGATATTCCCCAAGTTTAAGTTTAATGGCACGGTCAAAAATCTTTTCTGGGGATTGTAAGATATAGGGTTTCTAGCCAGGTATGACTTATTACTGTCAAAAACCTGTGTTATTGTTTCATTTAAATGCTGTAGTGCCAAAATACAAATTTTATGGAAAGTATGTTTTTTCTTCAGTATGTAGTGCTTTAAGCCCTCCTATTTGGGCTGGCAAAATATCTTTCCAGATAGGTTGCATTTAATCAGAGAGAGATCTGGATAACAATTTAAGATGAGCAGCCTTGTAATAAAACTCAAAATCTGGGAGAGAAATGCAAACCATGTATGCAGGTGGAGAGAGCAGGCCCAATAGAAAATATGGAGTTCTGCCCATACCACAAAAAAGAGGTGGTCATTTTTTAAGTGTAAGAAGAGAGTTCTTTTGAGGTATACAGTAGAAGAAGCTGGGAGACATACAGGAGGTAAAACGTACTGTTTTATAACCAGTACTCTTTGTTGAAAGTATAAATTCATTTTGCTCCAAAACTGAAAATATTTTCTACTCTTTTATAGAATTACATCATACGTCAAGGCACTGGATTCTCAAGCATATTAGATGTATGAGTTCCAAAGAACATGTGTAATTTAGTGAACCATATCTGCTTTAGAAGGATTAATTTTGCAACTAGCGATGTCTCCAAAAGAATTAAGTTCTATACACAGTTTGTCCAGATCCTGTTCAGGATTATCTAGGCAGAGCAGTAAATCATCAGCATATAAAGAGTGAGGGCATATGAATATTTAATAAAATGTATCTTGGATAAAAAGTCTCTGATGTTTTATTGCTAATGGTTCAGAATAAAGTACAAATAAAGATGGAGAAAAAAGAAGTCCTTGATATGTGCCTCTTTGAACGGATACTTCCCGTAATAGTTTGGGGCCTGTCTTACTCTAATTTTAAAGTCATTATAAAGGGATTTTATTAAGAAAATCAGCTGAGATGGGGAGGGAAATTTTTCAAGAGTTGTAAATAAGGAAAATCTAATTAACTCTGTCAAAAGTTGTACTCTGCCTGAATATTGCTGAGCTCTGTCTCATTTTATTTTGAATTGAAGGTTTTCATTTAAGGTTTGGTTACTTCTATTGTGTATCTTATTTTCGTGTTCCTTTGCAAACAGTGAATGATATTAGTTAATTAGTGGAAGGAGCTGAGAAATAGCATTCCTCCTTTAGCTAGAAATATCTCTAGCTGGAGAGCGTGTTTGGGTTGTTTGCTCTGCTCTGCCTGAATATTGCTGATCTCTGTCTGCATTTTATTTTTCAAACCCACCTGCCTAACTGTTGTTGTATTCTTCAACTTGGTGGCTTTTGAGTTGCCCGCCCCTACTAGAAATCTGATTTTGGACACTCCTCCCAATCCATTCTCATTAGCTCATTCTTCTGAATACTGAGAGATCAGTTGTGAAGGCCCACCCCCTTAATCTCTTAAACTTCAATTAGCTTCTCTTTCTTCCCTTTCCACGTAATTTAAAAAATTGCACTTTATTCAGATGCTTTTACTATAGTTGTGTTTCTTCGTACTTTATTACTTTATTTTGCTTTTGCTGCTTGTTCTGAAAAGTGTTCAGTTGGATTTATTCTGCTGCATTTATTACTGCTTGTTAGTAGCCTGATTAAATTCTAACTGTTATTCTAGGCCTCTTAGTTTTGGTTTAAACACTTGAGCTTCAGGCCAGTTGTTTTACATTAAGAATGGTTGTAGTCTACACCCTTGTGGCAGGAGAGGTAGCTTACATCCTTTTTAGTTGGAAATTGCTGGTTGAAGCCTTATTGTATCTGTTATTCTAAAAGTGTCTTATTTCTGGTTTAAGGGCATGGACTTCAGGCCAGTTATTTTACATTAAGAAGGTTTGTGGTCTACACTCTTGTGGGAGGAGAGGGTACCCTCTGCCCTTCTGAGCTGGGAATTGCTGGTTGAATGCTTATTGTGCCCGCTCATTTGAATTTTTTTCATGGAATTGTTGCACTTTGTTTGCTGTAGCATAGACTAGATTCAGACCTGCTGAATCTAGTTCTGTTTATATAACTTGAGCACTAAACCAGGCCACATTTTGTTGCAGAGGCTTCCCCTAGAACTCATCTGTTTGAAGGTTGTTGGAACAGGGCTCAGGTTTGAGCTGTTTTATTGGTTAATTTGTTTAAATCAGTTTGCTCTCATTTGCTACATAAGCACTGCATTTGCACAGGTTTGTGCTTGTTTTAGCAAAGCTCCACAGAGTTTTGCAACCAGATACTGCTCTGCTGTATTTATTTGATCAATCCAAGCCATCTGCTGATCTCTGCAAAACTTAAGTAGAATTTTTCATTGTACACTGCACTTTTGAACAGCATTTTTACCATTTCATTGCTCATTTGAACTTTTTTTCTGAAATTGTTGCACTTTGTTTGCTTTAGCATAGAGTAGATTCAAACCTGCTGAATCTAGTTCTGTTTGTATAACTTGAGCACTAAACCAGGCCATGTTTCGTTGGAGGGGTTCCCCTGCACCCTTGTGGCAGGAGGGTGCAGTTAGAACTCATCTGATTGAATGTTGCTGGAACGGGGCTTAGTTTTGAGATTTTTTATTGGTTGATTTGCTAAAATCAGTTTACTATCATTTGCTACATAAGCACCGCATTTGCACAGGTTAATGCTTGTTTGAGCATAACTCAAAGCAGCAGTTGGCACCATTGGCAGATATTGACACAAAGACTTCTACCTGAAAATTTTCCCTTAGTACTCTGCTGCTGCTCCATCAGTCTGACAGAGGATACATTCAGTGAAGCTCCTGGGGTATCAACACAGATCATATCCACTAGACCTTCATATTTTTGTCCACTTCTCCTGTCCTCTACTTTACCTGGTCATTCCTATCCTGTCCCTATTTTCTGACCACATCAACTTACCTCGCATTATGGATGGACAATTTCCCATAGTTTCTACAGCCAGCCTGGTTGACATGGACATCCTGAGGTAATGTAGCAGTTGCCTCATGTACACTGACAACCCACTTCTTCTAGTCCACACAAATTCATTATGTGAGAGATGCATCTCTATCAGTAACCTGGAATCCAGGGTCTCTCGCTCACCAGTCAGTAAATCTGATACCAAGCAGGATGTCAGCATGCACACCTCACCTCCTGTACCTACCAGACCAACAACACATAAACCTACATATATATATTATGTGTACTATGTCCTGCAGAGGATGTATTATGTGACTCGTGCTTGTGTTTGTGTTTGGGAGGTCTCTGATGTTTAGGTAAGCTACTGGTAAGGATCTCCACATATGTAGGTTTATGGGATTTCGATAACTAGCTAAGGCTCTTGCCGCCCCCATAGTGCCTTTTACCTGACAGAACCAAAATAAGATCTTCAAGGAAAAACAAACCTGCCTGGTGGACAATTGCCATTAATAGGCTATACAATAGGAGAAAGAAACTGCTTTCTAAGAGTAGGTAGGAAGGAATGGTCTCAAAACTGGAAACATTCCCTCCTCAACTTAAACAAGCAAATACGACTCCTAGTGAAGTCCTCCAAAGATAACTATGAATCCAGATTAGCTTCTCTAACTAAGGATAACCAAAGGGCATTCTTTAGTTACATCAGTAACCTCAATGGTAAGGCCCAGATTTGCACTGAACTCATAGTTAATTGCACTACATATACAGAACCTGTGGATATAACAAATCTGCTGGCTGACTGGTTCAGTGAAAACTCCTCTTCCCTGTCCCTGCCTCATATTCCCCAAAGCATCCCTAATACCTGTCCTCCACCTAGTATCTCTGAGGAGCAGGTCTTAAATGCCCTCTCAAAGGCCAAAAACACAGACTCTATGGGACCAAACAACATCCCGGGCTGTGTTCTACATGGGTTAAAACAGGAATTAGCATCACCATTGGGCATGCTTTTCAATCACAGCCTTATCACTGGTGTCCTCCCAACAGAATGGAAAATAGCTACCGTCATTCTTTTGCACAAAGGAGGTGCATCCATGAACCCTGGGAATTATAGACCCATTATCCTGACCATAGGTTCATAGGTAGGTACTAGGCTATCTGCCCGAAGGCATTTATAAGCCTAGCCAGAATGTGTTAGCTTTTGCCACCCCCTTAGATTAGTTTCCTTATCTGCAAGGCCATGGAAAGAATCATCCTGGACCTTATTAACAAAGACATAGGAAATCTCCAAACACTTGACCCCATCCAGTTTGGCTTTGTCAGGGGTAGATCATGCCTATTAAACTTGGCAGACTTCTTTGAGACAGTCACAACAGACCTAGATGAGGGCAAATATGTGCATACGGTCTACCCAGACATAGCTAAAGCCTTTGACACAATCCCCCCACTCAGGCATCATTGATAAGCTCACCCAGCTGGGTATCAACCCATATTTTGTCAGGTGGGTTGCAAACTGGCTCACTAATAGAACTCATACTGTCAAAATAGGGGACTCCACCTCCACCGGCAGACTCGTAACCAGTGGTGTTCCACAGGAATCAGTTCTTGGAACCCTACTGTGCGGAATCTACATCTCCAAACTATAGGCTAGAACTAAAGGACAATGGCTGACAAAGTTTGCTGATGACTGCAAACTGGGAGTGATCATTGAAAGCCCTAGCAATGCCAACATTCTTCAAGAAGGTCTTAAGCAGACTAATGACTGGTGTCAAAGTCATGGTCTTAAACTCAGTGCAAAAAAAATGCATTATCATCCCCTTCATCAAGGGTGATGTTCTTGCAAACTACCATATCAACAGCAATACTCCAAGCACAGAGTCAGTGGTGATAGATCTGGGCACACAGGTCAACAGCAACTTTAACTTTGATCACCATGTCTCCACAGTGGTAAGAAGGGCATTTTATATTGCTCATCTCACAAGTAAGGGCATTGTCTCCAGATAAAAAGAGGTTATAACCCTGCTGTGCTCTTCCCTCATCAGGCCAGTAATAGAGTATAATGCTCCCTTTGGTATGTTTATTTTCAAACACCTGCAGCAATTGAAGAAAACACAAAGGTTCCTTAGAAAGAAAATTCAGGGTCTTCAAGATCTGTCTTATGTGGACAGACTGAAATTATTGTCACTTTACTTTGTGTCATACAGACTGCTCAGAAGTGACCTGTTCCTTGCATATAGACCAATCTCTGACCCAGGTTTAATGGAAATGCTGCATATTTGGAAGTCAACTGGCACATAGGTTACTTGCTCAAAGGAACTTAACCTGGTATGTGATATAAACAGAGCTTGTTGGGGAGACAGATTTGTCTCAGAGAGGTTGCCCTACCTTTGGAACAAGCTTTTTATTCATGTTAAACAAAACCCCTCATTGGCCCTATTTAAGAATAATTTGGACAACTGGATGGGTAACTGGAAATTCACCCTGGGGGTTCCACCTGTGTCCCTCTTGGACAGGGGCAACAGGTGTTTATTTTAGTGTCTGCTTGAACCAGATACCCTTAGGAACATGGGTTGAACTTGGCTAGGCTTGTAAGGGCCCCTGAGCCATTAGCTAGTAACCTCCTATGATCCTGTGATCAGCATCTAGGCTAATGAGGAGAAGTTGCTGCCCATGTGTGGAGGCATGCTGTATTCTTAAACCTGTTTTACTGGATAGCACAGTGATGCAGCAGTTAACATTGTCGCCTCACAGCAAGAGGTTCCCCAGTTCAATTTTCGGCTGGGGTGCCTTCTGTGTGGAGTGTGCATGTCCACCCTGCATTCGTGTGGGTTTCCTCTCACATTACAAAGACATGCATCTGGAGCATTTCTCCCCTGGGCCTCCACTGAAAATTGGATCATTCCAAGTCGGGCTTTCCTGGGAAACAAATGTTAAATAAAATTTTAAGTAAATTATCAAATGTACTACATCCTGTGAAAATTCCTGTTTGATCTAAGTGGATCAGACTAAGAAGAAGGTTGTAAAATGTTTATAATCATGGTTTACAATTTAGATGGGGTGATGCAAAGCTAGTATTAAAGGGTCTTTTCCTGGTTTAGGTATAACTACCACACTAGCCTGCTTACAGGACATTAGAATAATAACTATCGTCCAAAATAAGGAAATTATGTGCTAAGCTATATTTCCCTTTTTGTTAAATTTCTGCTGGTAGACTGTTAGATCTCAGAGTTTTACCCTTAGTAGATGGTTTAACAGCTTAAGACAGTTCTTTGATCATAAATGGAGACACAAGGTGAAGAGCCTGGTCTGCAGTTATGTTTGGAAGTGGGTGTGGCATGAGCCTTTAAAATTGAAGTTATCACCTTACATTTCTAACAAATACTCATTGACAGAAGTCAAATATTAATACATTTGTGCTTGCCATCATGTATACTTCTAGATAAAATATTCTGATACCTTGTATGTAGCATGGTTTTGGAATTATTAATGCAAATATGAACAAGCAATATTTGACGCCTAGAGGCACAGTAGGAGGTAACTGCAGAAGCACCTGGGGGGGGGGGGCACTCAGCTGTAATGAGTTAATTAAAAGAGGATTTAAAGCTTTTCCACAGTGTATAGTTGGCTGTAATAATTTACAAAAGTCTGTAATAACATCATGAGGGACTATGCCCTAGTCTGAGTCATGTAGTTTACTTATGACCCCTTCTGCTACCTGTTGTCACTGATTTAAAACAATAAATCATTGAATGGATAGAGTAAATTTCAGGGATTTTACTTTGAACTTTGATAGGTCTCTAATGCTTTCCTGGCTGAGTCTGTTCTAGTTAAGGTATTCAGAACATCTGTAATTAGTTCTGTGTGGGTCTGACAATGGTTTAGATGAAGCTGATGCAGTTTATTTGCCAGAATTTAATTTTTATGTCATTTTCTTTTGTTTGTTGCAGGGAGGACAACTTGTTTTTATAGTTTCCCACAGGAGCTTGTCAGACTGAGATACAAGTTGAGTTGGTATCAGGTTCAGATTAAAACATTCTTGTATATTGTTATCTAACAAATCTCCTCTATGAACTGCATGTTTGGCTTGCCAGAGTTCTAGGATGGGGTTGTGGCCAAATTTAATTAAACAAGTATAGGACAATGATCTGACATTGAAATAGGAAGGGTGTCTAAAATCATCAGACTCACTAGTGACAAATATGTTGTAAATTTTGGAATAGGACTTGTATCTTGGTGAGACGCACACACATCAGGCCAGGGAACAGTCTAACCAATTAAATGAATCTACCATACCTAACTTAAAAGTCAAGTTTTGAATAAAGCTACCCAAAGCAAAAATAGAAAGAACTCTTGGACCAGAATATACATTATCTTCCACTTATACAGAGTTCTAGTCACCAGCCCATATGACAACCCCCTCCTTTGAGAATACAAGGCCCCAAGTTCCGGTGCACAGAGGGATATAAACACTGAACAGAGTAATTATCATACCGTCTAACCAAATTTTTATTAATATATACCTTAAACATCTGCCTGCCTGTTTTTCAGTAACAGTAAAATCAAGTGATATTTTTAAATACACCTGCCACCTCCCTTTCTACTGCTAGCTGGGTAAAAAGGTAACCCTCTGTAATGAATGCCAAACTTTAATTGTTTTACTTTGTTAAGATGGGTTTCTTGAAGTAAAATTATATCTGTTTAATGTTTTAATGTAACAGAAGATTTTGCATATTTTAATGGGGTGTGTAATACCATTTATGTTCTATGATAAAAGTCTAAACATTTAAATCTTTGATAGTGTGGAATACTTTGGAGTGTGAGTAGAAAGTAAAGATTGACTAAACAGACTCCAAAGACTCAAACACATCTAAATTATTGTTTAGGATAGACTTTATAAACTAAACTGTGACAACCATACATAACTTATATACATATCTATAAAGCAAACAAAAAGTCCAAAGAATTAACTGTGTGGTGTGAAATAAATCCCAAATAAGCTGTAAAAGAGCACTAACAACCACCATGTAAAAATAAATGTTTTTAATAGTAAAACTGGTAAGCGCTTTTGCTATATAAAATAGTTTCTTCAGAGCAAAAGTGAGAACTTACAACATCCACGTTTAAATAGAATTACATCACTACCTGTTAGATATCTGACCAATCATAGAAATCACATATTTGAAGGTACAGGTACCTAATATCTATAAAAGATGAAACAAAAAAACATACCTCTAAAAAATATAAAAAAGAAAAAGTCATCATCAGAAAAACATCATATAAGTATGCAGAAATTACTTCTTCCTTAAACCCCTAGATATCTGTCTACATTTTTTAGAAGCATGTTTTTTTATTTCATGTAGCGGACGCGATTAACTGTGTTACTATTAAAAATGTTTATTTTTACATGGTGGTTGTTTTATTCGGTCGTGTTTCTGTGTGTGTGTGTGTGTGTGTGTGTGATCAATACCTATATCTATATCAAATCTCTCTCTCTCTGTCTATATATATATATATATAGATAGATAGATATATAATATATGGCTGTTGTTTGATAGACTCAATGAGCTAAATCATGACTTCCATGTATATATTATATGGCTGAGGTTTGTAACAGTAAATATTCAGAAGAGCGAACATTCATTTTTCTTTGTTTTGCAGCTCTGTGTTTAATATTGCAATACAGCATGGTCTGGGCATTACCATTTTCCTCTATTGTATGATGTCAGAGCTGGTATCTATAATTAGCAGGGGTATGGAGAGATGCAGGGGGAGTCTCTGCATGAAATAGTGTTTTTTGTTTTGCTATTTTGTGATTTGATCTAAAACGATTAATCTTTTTATTTGCCCTTTTGAACATCCATTTCATTAGGTAATCATATTTAATATATATATATATATATATATATATATATATATATATATATATATATATATATATACACACACACACACACACACACACACACACACACACACACACATATATGTACATATGTATAAATATATACATATATTGTTCTCCTACATTTTATTGAATGTTGTTTTGGTTAAGAAAAGCTAGGGGTAGTCGAAACTGTTGAACGTCTGGATACTAGAATGTACAATGTCTTAAAGTGCCATTTTTTCGAAACAGGTGAGTGGGGATTGGAAAGTGGCTGCAGTATGTATGTGTGTGTTTGGGTGTTAGGGTTAAGGTAAGGGTATAGGTGTGTGTTTGCATGTGAGTATGTGTATTTTAGAGTTAGGGTCAGAGTTAGGTAAGCAGTTAGATTTCATGTTTGAAGTGTGTTTGGTGCATGTTTGTGTGTCTGAGTGTGCCTTGTATAGTGGTACTGTTATGGGAAGGTTTTTTTTAAAGGTTTGGTGTGGGGTTAGGGTTGGGGTGGGGGCAGGGTTAGGGTTAGCACTCATTACTGAAGTGGGAAGGGCAGCACTGCCACTATTTAGACAAAGAGGAGGCTATAGTTACAGGGGCAATTTAGTGTAAAGATAGGAAAAGGAACTGGTTTTTGTTTTTTGATCTTTCATAGGTTCGAATTTTAGCTACTTTGGTACTTTGGCCTTATGAATGTTCGATCTTATTTTTGCCTGTGTTTTGTTAGACATTACATAAGTTTGAAATGTGTGTGTGTGTGTGTGTGTGTGTGTGTGTGTGTGTGTGTGTGTGTGTGTGTGTGTGTGTGTGTGTGTGTGTGTGTGTGTGTGGGTGTGTGTGTGTGTGTGTGTGCGCATATCTATCTATATATATATATATATATATATATATATATATATATATATAATCTATATATATATATATCTATATAGATACACACACACACACACACACACACACACACACACACACACACACACACACAGATAGATTGATATATAAATATAGCGTATAATTAAAGACTGTTCTATATAAAACCTTAAATTATATTACAGTAAAATAGACCACAGCCCTTAAGAAAAAATACTGTAAACATAATTATTATTTACAAAAGATTAATGTGATATAATGTGAAACACATGAGCAAATGCAAAGAGGAAAAAAAAAACAGAAAATGAGTGCATTGCTGTATGAAACAACAGTGCAGTTGAATAGATATGTTCCTGCTTGCAATTACTTGTTTGGCAGCAGAATGTATTGTTTAGACAAACGTTCACTGCTCCATTAAACCAAACAACATGTCTAGTAAAGTTCAGCTTAGCCAAATTTCCCTGACTCAGGAAGATGGTAATTGTATTGTAAGAAGACATAATAAGGAAAGAACAAAAACTTTAAATAATAAAAATTAATAATAATTAAAATAAAATAAAATTAATAATAATTTGCTGATGAGAGCTTTAGCTCGATAAAGGCTTAAATGCCAGAAAACATATTAGATATATCAGTAAACATTCTCTGCTTGCTTATAGTGCAAAGTCTGAACCACAGTTTTGCTTTGGAATGGTTATATGCCCATCTTGGAAAGGGGTACCTCCAGTGACAGTATGGGCCTATTTTATGGCCTATTTTACTCTAAATTTGTAGTCATTATAACAATTTAAATAACGCTGTACTTTTTGTAGTGGGACTCCTCATACCGCACTGATGTTTTTTTCCCATGACACTGTACCAGGGTAGACTGACAAGGCCACCTTGCTCTCTTGGTGATATGTTTGCTGTTGTGATCCGAGAAGACTGATCTTCAGTTGTGTTTATTACTGGCCTCCTGAACCTCTTCCATTCCTTCTTGTTTTTAGGGTGGTAGCATTTCTTCTTTATATCAGATGGGGAAGGGGGGAGGCATCCAGGAGGATCTCCCAGTGTAATTCTCCTGATTCAGAACAGGAGACTAAGTCTCTTCCATTATATAGTCTTCCTGAATTTGAAAATGTAAGATGGCTGGGTAACCCGATGGAACACAATAATGCATTATATACATGTTTATTTCTACTAGTGTTTGTATGTTGCTAGAGCTGTTGGTTTTGTACACTAAATATACACACATTTACAGGATTTTAAGCTCACAAATACTACTGTATATATAGGAATAATGTTGTTAAATTGACAAAAATCTTAATGGGCTGCAGAAGCAAATTATCTCACTGGGGTGTATTCCAGCAATGGAAAAATATATTTCTTATTTCAGACATTTCTTACATCTGCTAATGTTTTGTGGACAGTAAGTGTACTGTTTCTAAAATATGTCATTTTGATAGAAACTGATGAAAATGTTTTGTGTGTGTGTGTAGACTGTGCTTGTTAAAATATAAAAGGAAAGAGGTGCACAGTGTGTGGAAGGCAATGACAAATTGTGGAGCTTTTTACAGCACTGAATTTTAGTAGATGGTGTCTTAACCGTAGTAGAAAAAGTGTGAGAAGGTGCACACTAGCTTATATACTGTGAGAAGGTGCACACTAGCTTATATACTGCAAGAAGATGCACACTATTTTATATTAGGTCCTATGTTGCGTGAACAGTAATGAGAAATTGTGATAAAGTGTTTGAGATAACAAAGTAAAAAGCAAGGCTTCATGCATATTAGTTGTTAATACTAAAGAACTGACATACCTATAACATTTGCCCTGTATATGTACAGATGTTTTCTCCAACAACAGAAGGTGGTGCTTTATGGAAGTTAAAGGGTAGCCTGGAAATCAATGGCCTTGGTTTTGTATTATAAGACTTGCAACAAAAAGCTGCATGTGAAAATTGTTTTACAAAAACACCTCTGGCATGTTGTGAAGCTAAAGTTGATGTAAAGGGCTATTTCTAGAAGGTTAAACTCTCTGTCAGGAAAAAGGGGGTTCATTGCTAAGTATGTCATAAAGAGTTGACATTGAAAGTTAACCCTCTGCAAGTGAAAAAAGGGTTTCACTGCTATATAGCACAAAAAAGAAAATTGTGTGCAAACTTGGTAAACTAGTTATGAGCTGCTTGTATTGAAAATGAGGTACATAGTAATTATACAATGGCTCCCTATTACTATTCAAAAGTGTGCACACTGATTGGCCCAGCCCAACCAGCGTGCCCATTGTAAATCCCACAATATATCAACGTAAAAATGTCCGGTCGCCCAGACTTTTTTCTGTTGGTATAAAGTGCCCCAAAACCTTTTTTTTTTAACAATTAAAAAAAAAAAAGAGAGAGAGAAAATGGAGCAACGGTGACTTTCTTTTCTCCGTTGCTTCCGTTTCAAAGCATTGATGTACTGGGTATGCATGGGAATGCAAGTCCCATACGCATGCGCAGTACATCATGATGAAGAAGCAGTATACCACAACCGGCGGAAGAACAGTCATCCCGCCATTATGCAAAGGCATTATTTAAGAAAAGTAAGTATTTTTTTCTTAAATAATGTCATTGTATAATAGCAATAACCGTCCTCACCCTTGTGATTAAACCACACCAACCATGGGTAAATCTTTAATATGCCACACCATGTCATTGGTTATTGCTTTAATAGTAAGCAAAACAACATTTAGACAGCTAGCATGAAAATAAATCAAAACTGCTGAACTACAGCAGTATGCATTAATCAGAGAAAGTTGTGCTGACCAGTTACTTCTGGTATGGTGGGAGTGCCTTACACCATAGTGTCTCTTAATAGGCAGGGGCAAATAAACAGTTCATAGCCAGGTACTTTAAATATGCAGAGTGAAACCATAGCTGAATGTAACAAGCCAGGTTCTCGTTCTAAGCGAATTGGAATAGATGATGCTAAGGGTCAGTGTTTCAGTATTGTTAAGAAACAACAACTTCTAGAAAAGGCACTGGAGCTTCTTGCAGGAAATATACTGTTATAACAAAAGGATAACCAAAAAACGGACCAGCTGTAAGGATGTATGATTTTATTGCTTCAAATCTTATCAGCAATGGTCAAAACCATGCTGAATAAACAAACCGGTTTCGGCTAATAAAAGCCTTTTTCAATGCCAAATAAAAAATTGAAGTAAGACATCAACATGTGAGCCTTACTTATAGTCCCTCACTTAAAGAGGTATCGCCCAAATTGGATTCAACATAGTAACTGAGTGAAAAATTCAAACAATTCAAACAACATGTACCCATAATTCAACCCATACATGAAAAATTCTATATGATGTTTATACAAGAAATAAATAAAAATAAATAAATAGAATATAGATATACATGTGTATATTCCAACAATGTTTAGCATACATGGAACTATATACAAATTAATAATTTTGTATATTAAATGGAACAATTCAACCAGATATGCCCCAAATAAATAACCTGACATTGTGAATATATATCACTATGTATACATGAGGCTAGGATATTTATGTGGTATAACCATGTGAAATTCACTCACAGTGGGTATAAACAAACACAATATGAATAAGGAATACTAAAATGGAATATATAAGAATAGAATATATCAAAAAATGCTTATATTCAAAACCTACTAAATTGGTTCTAATGTATTCAAACCTGGTCTAAAGAGACCTCCTAACCTTATAATCCATTTGTACTCCATTTCATTCAATTTTTTATGCCATCCTGCCTTCATTTGTCGATGTAAAGTGATTCTATCTATGATAATAAATGTAAAATGGGCAGAAGGATGTTCAAGGGTATGTTTATACAAAGCATTAGTCATACGTTTATGTTTAATTGCACTAATATGTTCACAAACCCTCAGTTTAACAGACCTGGAGGTCTGTCCCACATAAAATGCAGAACAATTGCATGTGGCCAAATATACTGCCCAATCCGAACTACAATTAGAAAACATCCTAATCTCAAAAACCTGGGATGTATTTCTACTAGAAAACTCCTTAGTTTTGGGCATATGTTTACAAAATGAACAATGGCCACATGGAAAACTGCCCTTCAATGTGTTTCCCTCCAAAGTGGTCTGTAGTGGATACTGTGAACTATGTCTCTTGTAATGGGTTAGAAAAGAATTTAAATTTCTACCCCTCCTGTAAGAAAAAGAACACTGTTGGGGTAATATATCATTTAGAATTTCATGGGAACGTAAAATGTCCCAATGTTGATTAATAATCTCAACAAATCGATTGGTATTAGCCCCATAAGTGGTAACTAACCTTAAAGGGGAATGCCTCCCTAATCTGTGATTGGACTGTTGTTTAGATTTGTATTGTAATAAATCTGAACGTGATGAGTGTTTAACTGTTTTCAAAGATTTCATAATGATGTGTTTTTGATATCCACGATCAACAAATCTATTGACAAGATCATCACAAACCTTGGAACCTTCCTCCGAAGAGGAACATATTCTTTTCATCCTCATAAATTGTGATTTGGGGATGTTGTGGATGATGTGGCGTGGATGACAACTATTCGCATGTAGCAGAGTGTTGTACTGAGGAAATTTTCTGTACACTGATGTAGCTAGAGTTTGATCCTGGAGTCTCTTAATCATGACATCCAAAAACACAATGCTATCATATTCAATGTTGACCGAAAAACGAATTCCAAAACTGTTATCGTTTAAATAATCAACAAATTTGGAAAGTTGTTCCTTAGTTCCACGCCACACCATCCAACAATCATCAAGATATCTTCTCCAAATATCAAGATCTAACAAAAAAGAATTGTGATGTGTATCATATATATAGGTGGCCTCAAAATAACCCATGAACAGATCCGCATATATGGGGGCAAAAGACGCCCCCATTGCTGTTCCATTGACTTGCCAATAAGCTTGGCCATTATAATAGAAAATGTTCTTACATAACACAAATTCAGTTAATTTGGTCAAAAAATTGTTAAATTCCATAGAATACAATTTTGATTTATAAAGCCAATATGAAACTGCTAGAATGCCTAGTTCATGTGGTATGCTGGTATATAATGAGGCCACGTCAAGAGTACACAACCACCAGGAGGATTCCAATTGTGAATCCTGGACTATATTAAGAAACTCCGTTGTGTCCTGTATACGTGATCGAATGTGTTTCAATAAAGGTTTTAAATAAACAGTAAGAAAACAAGATAGAGGCTCAGTTAAAGATCCACGCCCAGAGACAATAGGTCTACCTGGGGGGTTTTTTGGATCCTTATGGATTTTGGGTAGCAGATACAGGTACTGATGTATAGGTTCCTCCACCTGTAATTCCTTAGCTACCTTTTCCGTAATTACACCCTGAGTAACTGACACCTCCAAAAACCTGTCTATTTCAGCCTTAAAACGTAGAGTGGGATCCAGCTTAAGCTGTTTGTAATAGCTAGTATCCGACAACTGTCGAAGAGCTTCATTGTGATATACTGAATAGTCCATGACCACTATGGCACCTCCTTTGTCTGCCATTGTAATGACTAGCTGTTGATTGTTCTTAAGCTCTAATAAAGCCTGTCTTTCACTATGGCTTAGATTATTAAATTGTGGTTGATATACATTAGCATAATGTAATTCTTTCATGATACATTCCCTGAAAATAGAAACATGTTTATTCATTGGAGCAACAAACGTAGATTTTTTGAATCTAAATTCAGTAGATCTTTGAGATTCATTCTTATCTGAAAAAAATATTTTCAGATTAAGTAATCTACAAAAATTGTTAACATCATTTAATAAATCATGTTCAGGAACCACAGAACTTGGAACAAAGTTCAATCCTTTATTCAAAAGCGTGATTTGACCAGGGGAGAGAGCAATAGAAGAAATATTATGAACATTGTTAATTATTGTATCATCTGTTGCAACAGATTCTGTAGAGTCGGAGTATTGGAACCTAGATCTATGTTTTCTGCCCCCCCTCCTCCTACCCTTAGGTCTAAAGGGGGCATCTGTCTTCTTTTTGCCACTGGGGACACCTGACGTGAAGCTGCTTCTCCATCCGACGTAGAATAGGTTTCTTCCTCAGAAGTAAAATCTGAGGATGTATGTGCATGTCTGAGAATTGGCCTAGGTCTTTTCTTCTTATTATTATTAACCTTTTGATTCATCCTAGGTTCACTAAATCTAACTGTTTTTTGATTAATAAAAGGCTTCCCCTTTCCATAATCCATGAGATCACGCTGAAATTTGTTAATCTTTCTCTTTATCAACTGCTTTTCTAAAATGGACAATTCTTTGGCTAAATTGGATATGTGTTGAGAATAAAACTGATGCTTGTTGAATTTTTCGGCCTCCAAGCACAAACCTTGAATATCTGACAAATTATTAATGATAATTCTGTCATAATATTTCAACAAACAATTGACAAAGAGCATGGATGCTGAATGTTGTGCTTCTGCCCAATCCTTAGTTAACTCATCATCAATATGTGCCACCAAAGGTTGTAGTCGTACCCTCAACCCCCTAGGTGTTATATCCTTGGCTTGATAAGCTTTGAACAACTTCATATGCCACACGTTAGTACGTAAAATTTTCATGTGTTTCCCCAATTTAGTAAAAGTATAACTACATTTTTGTTCATCATTGGCTATAAATTCACTATTCCCAGAGCTGGCATTGTTGGTTAAACCAAACACCTCCAAATTGTCCTTATCGGCTGACAATCCATGTAGAATGTCTTTTAAATCCATAATGGAGTAATTCAAAAAAGTACTTGATTAAAAAATGTACTCTTTGAAAATTCTGAAACACTTCCAAACCCCAATACCAATGAAGTACAAAGTATGTCTATAAATAAAATAGAGAATTATATAGACTTGTCCAAACTATGATACCTAAACCAAAACCTAAAATGCCAATTATAGCAAAAGGTCTGTACATATCCCTAACAATCAACAGAACCCACAACAATCTGTGGATGTTAATGAATGGGACAGAACATAAATATATGCCAATATCCTGTTGGGAAAACTAGTAATTTTCCATATTGAAAAAACTATGTGTCCAAAAGAACTTGAAAATCAACCAGAATGACATTCGTCTCATCTGGTGTTAATATGGCCCAAAAGTAATCTTAATATTCATCCACACTGGTGAATTATGTTTCACCAACTTTCTGAAATTAAAAGTTGTTGATAATTATTTATAAACCAGAATGACCTTCGTCTCATCTGGTACAAAAATACTCCTTTTTGAGCAAAATTGAACAGCCTTAAAACATATTAATCCAGAACGACCTTCATCTCATCTGGTAATATGTTGGACCATATTAGCCCTAAATAGAGTAGTTAGAATCTCTCTACCTGAATATGAAAACGTAATATCCCAGTATGGAGCATCAATAACATCTTGAATAGATGTATAATTGAATGTTAATGGAAATGTTCCAAAAAATTGATGCCAAACAAAATAATACTCAGTATGTCTCAACCAACAATGCCAGGATGCATCAAAAGTGTCAGTTAGCAACAATGCACATGCTACCCCTTATATCCAATGTAACCCAAAGAAACCTAAATATTTCAATTCAAAAGTAATGGCCCTCTCAGATAGGATGGTAAGTGTCCTAGTATCAAAGGTCTGTGTTCCTGAGAATGCAAAAACATTCCCAACAATACACATAAGTAAACTAATCTTATTGGTTCCTCACCATATTTGTTCAATGTAAATTGGGAACTATGCCTTTACTACCCCTTATATCAATGATACCAAAAGAGCCTAGATATTTCCAGTTGGAAATAATAATGGCCCTATATAATAAGTGGTTAATGTCATAGTATCAAGAGTCTGTGGTGCTAAAAATACAAAAACCTTCACAAATATGAACATAAATCCTGTTTGTTCTTCTCCATAATGGTTCAATGTCCTAACAAATCCAACCAGCTATTATAGAAGCCATAGGTCGTTCATGAAATACTAACCCCACAGCACAAACAAAAAATCATATAACCTTGTTAAACAATATACCATAAAACGTGAATCGTTCATGATGCACTAACCCCACAACACAGACAAAAATCATGCAACCCTATTGAACAATGTAGCATAAATCAACCTAATGACATGAATATAGTTCTCTTCTATGCCATATCGAAATATAGGTAACCAAAATTATGGAAACACCTGTTGAAATAACATACAATTACAATATTCATGTAATACTATTAAGACTTTGTCTATAAATCAAACGGCCAAAAAATAGAAAATGGTTCCCGTTTCATTTATATATACTCAAAACCGTGTTTCCACAATTGTCTGTATGGAATATAAAATTTGGGTACTTCAATGTGAGCTAATGCTCTCCCCTATGTAATACCCTAATCAGAGTAGCCCGTAGACCACCTACAAAGAATACAAAAAAACACAACATGAAAAATATATTGTGATACAACATACATATGTACATAGCAGTCCAATATTGAATTTGTATAATTGTGTCCATAAAGAAAATACCAGACGATTCAAAATGGCCCCCGTTTCATGACTTGTAAACTGGAGCAACTGTTTAACAATAATCCCAGATCTGAACCAGCCTCCGATAGTCCCGCTCGTGCTGCTTTCTCAAAAAATGTGTATATATTGTCCAAAATGAAGTCCCAATGTCAACAGTACCCAACAACCAACAACCAAAAATATATCTAGATATCTTGTCAAAAAAACGCGCTATAAAAAACAAAAAGCGCTCTTCAAAAATCCAAATACAGATAATTCCCAACAGTACCTTGTAAAAGAGAACATATATTGACACGAGTTGTTACATCCAAGCTGGAAGATGAAAAACAAATGCTGAACCGTAATTCACGAGGCTGCCAATCGTGGAACAAGGCCGCAAACCAAACCCACATCCAACATATACTGTCTTATGTCGCACAATTCTGTACGAACTGAATTTAGTCCAAACCTTTCACCGACAAGACACCAAAACTGTAGGTAGAATTCAGGGAACCCATCTTACATAGGTAAACAAAAAAGAAAAATCCAAGGGCAATATATAACTAGATAGAGAAGCATACACATCCAGGCGTCCCCAGCGTGAAGAGAAGAACTGCAACTGCAACCAAACCAAGAAAATCACGCACGTAGGATCTACTGCACGGTCCAAATCACGAACAGCCAAAACAACCAAAAAACGGACCAGCTGTAAGGATGTATGATTTTATTGCTTCAAATCTTATCAGCAATGGTCAAAACCATGCTGAATAAACAAACCGGTTTCGGCTAATAAAAGCCTTTTTCAATGCCAAGTAAAAAAAGTAAAGTAAGACATCAACATGTGAGCCCTACTTATAGTCCCTCACTTAAAGAGGTATCGCCCAAATTGGATTCAGCATAGTAACTGAGTGAAAAATTCAAACAATTCAAACAACCTGTACCCATAATTCAACCCATACATGAAAAATTCTATATGATGTTTATACAAGAAATAAATAAAAATAAATGAATAAATATAGATATACATGTGTATATTCCAACAATGTTTAACATACATAGAACTATATACAAATTAATAATTTTGTATATTAAATGGAACAATTCAACCAGATATGCCCCAAATAAATAACCTGACATTGTGAATATATATCACTATGTATACATGAGGCTAGGATATTTATGTGGTATAACCATGTGAAATTCACTCACAGTGGGTATAAACAAACACAATATGAATAAGGAATACTAAAATGGAATATATAAGAATAGAATATATCAAAAAATGCTTATATTCAAAACCTACTAAATTGGTTCTAATGTCTGGATGTGTACTGTTGGGAATTATCTGTATTTGGATTTTTGAAGAGCGCTTTTTGTTTTTTATAGCGCGTTTTTTTGACAAGCTATCTACACATATTTTTGGTTGTTTGTTGTTGGTTACTGTTGACATTGGGACCTATTTTGGACAATATATACACATTTTTTGAGAAAGCAGCACGAGCGGGACTGTCGGAGGCTGGTTCCGATCCGAGATTATTGTTAAACAGTTGCTCCAGTTTACAAGCCATGAAACAAGGGCCATTTTGAATCGTCTGGTATTTTCTTTATGGACACAATTATACAAATATAATATTGGATTGCTATGTACATATGTATGTTGTATCACAATATATTTTTCATGTTGTGTTTTTTTGTATTCTTTGTAGGTGGTCTACGGGCTACTCTGATTAGGGTATTACATAGGGGAGAGCATTAGCTCACATTGAAGTACCCAAATTTTATATTCCATACAGACAATTGTGGAAACACGGTTTTGAGTATATATAAATGAAACGGGAACCATTTTCTATTTTTTGGCCGTTTGATTTATAGACAAAGTCTTAATAGTATTACATGAATATTGTAATTGTATGTTATTTCAACAGGTGTTTCCATAATTTTGGTTACCTATATTTCGATATGGCATAGAAGAGAACTATATTCATGTCATTAGGTTGATTTATGCTACATTGTTCAATAGGGTTGCATGATTTTTGTCTGTGTTGTGGGGTTAGTGTATCATGAACGATTCACGTTTTATGGTATATTGTTTAACAAGGTTATATGATTTTTTGTTTGTGCTGTGGGGTTAGTATTTCATGAACGACCTATGGCTTCTATAATAGCTGGTTGGATTTGTTAGGACATTGAACCATTATGGAGAAGAACAAACAGGATTTATGTTCATATTTGTGAAGGTTTTTGTATTTTTAGCACCACAGACTCTTGATACTATGACATTAACCACTTATTATATAGGGCCATTATTATTTCCAACTGGAAATATCTAGGCTCTTTTTGGTATCATTGATATAAGGGGTAGTAAAGGCATAGTTCCCAATTTACATTGAACAAATATGGTGAGGAACCAATAAGATTAGTTTACTTATGTGTATTGTTGGGAATGTTTTTGCATTCTCAGGAACACAGACCTTTGATACTAGGACACTTACCATCCTATCTGAGAGGGCCATTACTTTTGAATTGAAATATTTAGGTTTCTTTGGGTTACATTGGATATAAGGGGTAGCATGTGCATTGTTGCTAACTGACACTTTTGATGCATCCTGGCATTGTTGGTTGAGACATACTGAGTATTATTTTGTTTGGCATCAATTTTTTGGAACATTTCCATTAACATTCAATTATACATCTATTCAAGATGTTATTAATGCTCCATACTGGGATATTACGTTTTCATATTCAGGTAGAGAGATTCTAACTACTCTATTTAGGGCTAATATGGTCCAACATATTACCAGATGAGATGAAGGTCGTTCTGGATTAATATGTTTTAAGGCTGTTCAATTTTGCTCAAAAAGGAGTATTTTTGTACCAGATGAGACGAAGGTCATTCTGGTTTATAAACAATTATCAACAACTTTTAATTTCAGAAAGTTGGTGAAACATAATTCACCAGTGTGGATGAATATTAAGATTACTTTTGGGCCATATTAACACCAGATGAGACGAATGTCATTCTGGTTGATTTTCAAGTTCTTTTGGACACATAGTTTTTTCAATATGGAAAATTACTAGTTTTCCCAACAGGATATTGGCATATATTTATGTTCTGTCCCATTCATTAACATCCACAGATTGTTGTGGGTTCTGTTGATTGTTAGGGATATGTACAGACCTTTTGCTATAATTGGCATTTTAGGTTTTGGTTTAGGTATCATAGTTTGGACAAGTCTATATAATTCTCTATTTTATTTATAGACATACTTTGTACTTCATTGGTATTGGGGTTTGGAAGTGTTTCAGAATTTTCAAAGAGTACATTTTTTAATCAAGTACTTTTTTGAATTACTCCATTATGGATTTAAAAGACATTCTACATGGATTGTCAGCCGATAAGGACAATTTGGAGGTGTTTGGTTTGACCAACAATGCCAGCTCTGGGAATAGTGAATTTATAGCCAATGATGAACAAAAATGTAGTTATACTTTTACTAAATTGGGGAAACACATGAAAATTTTACGTACTAACGTGTGGCATATGAAGTTGTTCAAAGCTTATCAAGCCAAGGATATAACACCTAGGGGGTTGAGGGTACGACTACAACCTTTGGTGGCACATATTGATGATGAGTTAACTAAGGATTGGGCAGAAGCACAACATTCAGCATCCATGCTCTTTGTCAATTGTTTGTTGAAATATTATGACAGAATTATCATTAATAATTTGTCAGATATTCAAGGTTTGTGCTTGGAGGCCGAAAAATTCAACAAGCATCAGTTTTATTCTCAACACATATCCAATTTAGCCAAAGAATTGTCCATTTTAGAAAAGCAGTTGATAAAGAGAAAGATTAACAAATTTCAGCGTGATCTCATGGATTATGAAAAGGGGAAGCCCTTTATTAATCAAAAAACAGTTAGATTTAGTGAACCTAGGATGAATCAAAAGGTTAATAATAATAATAAGAAAAGACCTAGGCCAATTCTCAGACATGCACATACATCCTCAGATTTTACTTCTGAGGAAGAAACCTATTCTACGTCGGATGGAGAAGCATCTTCACGTCAGGTGTCCCCAGTGGCAAAAAGAAGACAGATGCCCCCTTTAGACCAAAGGGTAGGAGGAGGGGGGGCAGAAAACATAGATCTAGGTTCCAATACTCCGACTCTACAGAATCTGTTGCAACAGATGATACAATAATTAACAATGTTCATAATATTTCTTCTATTGCTCTCTCCCCTGGTCAAATCACGCTTTTGAATAAAGGATTGAACTTTGTTCCAAGTTCTGTGGTTCCTGAACATGATTTATTAAATGATGTTAACAATTTTTGTAGATTACTTAATCTGAAAATATTTTTTTCAGATAAGAATGAATCTCAAAGATCTACTGAATTTAGATTCAAAAAATCTACGTTTGTTGCTCCAATGAATAAACATGTTTCTATTTTCAGGGAATGTATCATGAAAGAATTACATTATGCTAATGTATATCAACCACAATTTAATAATCTAAGCCATAGTGAAAGACAGGCTTTATTAGAGCTTAAGAACAATCAACAGCTAGTCATTACAATGGCAGACAAAGGAGGTGCCATAGTGGTCATGGACTATTCAGTATATCACAATGAAGCTCTTCGACAGTTGTCGGATACTAGCTTTTACAAACAGCTTAAGCTGGATCCCACTCTACGTTTTAAGGCTGAAATAGACAGGTTTTTGGAGGTGTCAGTTACTCAGGGGGTAATTACGGAAAAGGTAGCTAAGGAATTACAGGTGGAGGAACCTATACATCAGTACCTGTATCTGCTACCCAAAATCCATAAGGATCCAAAAAACCCCCCAGGTAGACCTATTGTCTCTGGGCGTGGATCTTTAACTGAGCCTCTATCTTGTTTTCTTACTGTTTATTTAAAACCTTTATTGAAACACATTCGATCACGTATACAGGACACAACGGAGTTTCTTAATATAGTCCAGGATTCACAATTGGAATCCTCCTGGTGGTTGTGTACTCTTGACGTGGCCTCATTATATACCAGCATACCACATGAACTAGGCATTCTAGCGGTTTCATATTGGCTTTATAAATCAAAATTGTATTCTGTGGAATTTAACAATTTTTTGACCAAATTAACTGAATTTGTGTTATGTAAGAACATTTTCTATTATAATGGCCAAGCTTATTGGCAAGTCAATGGAACAGCAATGGGGGCGCTTTTGCCCCATATATGATCTGTTCATGGGTTATTTTGAGGCCACCTATATATATGATACACATCACAATTCTTTTTTGTTAGATCTTGATATTTGGAGAAGATATCTTGATGATTGTTGGATGGTGTATGGAACTAAGGAACAACTTTCCAAATTTGTTGATTATTTAAACGATAACAGTTTTGGAATTCGTTCGGTCAACATTGAATATGATAGCATTGTGTTTTGGATGTCATGATTAAGAGACTCCAGGATCAAACTCTAGCTACATCAGTGTACAGAAAATTTCCTCAGTACAACACTCTGCTACATGCGAATAGTTGTCATCCACGCCACATCATCCACAACATCCCCAAATCACAATTTATGAGGATGAAAAGAATATGTTCCTCTTCGGAGGAAGGTTCCAAGGTTTGTGATGATCTTGTCAATAGATTTGTTGATCGTGGATATCAAAAACACATCATTATGAAATCTTTGAAAACAGTTAAACACTCATCACGTTCAGATTTATTACAATACAAATCTAAACAACAGTCCAATCACAGATTAGGGAGGCATTCCCCTTTAAGGTTAGTTACCACTTATGGGGCTAATACCAATCGATTTGTTGAGATTATTAATCAACATTGGGACATTTTACGTTCCCATGAAATTCTAAATGATATATTACCCCAACAGTGTTCTTTTTCTTACAGGAGGGGTAGAAATTTAAATTCTTTTCTAACCCATTACAAGAGACATAGTTCACAGTATCCACTACAGACCACTTTGGAGGGAAACACATTGAAGGGCAGTTTTCCATGTGGCCATTGTTCATTTTGTAAACATATGCCCAAAACTAAGGAGTTTTCTAGTAGAAATACATCCCAGGTTTTGAGATTAGGATGTTTTCTAATTGTAGTTCGGATTGGGCAGTATATTTGGCCACATGCAATTGTTCTGCATTTTATGTGGGACAGACCTCCAGGTCTGTTAAACTGAGGGTTTGTGAACATATTAGTGCAATTAAACATAAACGTATGACTAATGCTTTGTATAAACATACCCTTGAACATCCTTCTGCCCATTTTACATTTATTATCATAGATAGAATCACTTTACATCGACAAATGAAGGCAGGATGGCATAAAAAATTGAATGAAATGGAGTACAAATGGATTATAAGGTTAGGAGGTCTCTTTAGACCAGGTTTGAATACATTAGAACCAATTTAGTAGGTTTTGAATATAAGCATTTTTTGATATATTCTATTCTTATATATTCCATTTTAGTATTCCTTATTCATATTGTGTTTGTTTATACCCACTGTGAGTGAATTTCACATGGTTATACCACATAAATATCCTAGCCTCATGTATACATAGTGATATATATTCACAATGTCAGGTTATTTATTTGGGGCATATCTGGTTGAATTGTTCCATTTAATATACAAAATTATTAATTTGTATATAGTTCCATGTATGCTAAACATTGTTGGAATATACACATGTATATCTATATTCTATTTATTTATTTTTATTTATTTCTTGTATAAACATCATATAGAATTTTTCATGTATGGGTTGAATTATGGGTACATGTTGTTTGAATTGTTTGAATTTTTCACTCAGTTACTATGTTGAATCCAATTTGGGCGATACCTCTTTAAGTGAGGGACTATAAGTAAGGCTCACATGTTGATGTCTTACTTCAATTTTTTATTTGGCATTGAAAAAGGCTTTTATTAGCCGAAACCGGTTTGTTTATTCAGCATGGTTTTGACCATTGCTGATAAGATTTGAAGCAATAAAATCATACATCCTTACAGCTGGTCCGTTTTTTGGTTGTTTTGGCTGTTCGTGATTTGGACCGTGCAGTAGATCCTACGTGCGTGATTTTCTTGGTTTGGTTGCAATAACAAAAGGATAACCAAGAACAAGAGAAAGTAAATGAAGCACTCTCAGAAAGCTATATAACCTTGCAAGATGAATTTAAGGTTAACTGAGAGCTTTTACAGATTAAGAGTGTCAGAGGGTGCTGAATTCAATCAGAATTGTGATGGAAGAGATTATTTCTGAATATAAATTGGCAGAGAGAGATTTACACCATTTTTGGTTGACCTTGACCAACAAAACACATGGCAAAATAGAACAGACACTACGGATGGGGCATGACCAAGATGCCAGACTGCTAGCAGCACTGAGCATTAGCTCTGCTTATAACATTTTTATTCTGACAGGAAATTTAATCTAATTTTTGGAAATACTAATCCAAAAGTATATCAGAGGATATGTGAATATAGGTCCTTTATTATTTTTCAAAAATTAGTACTAAAACATAAGTTTTTATTATCTTTCCCTGTCAAGAAATTCTACCTCAAGAAATCCAAGTATGAGTAACTCGAAGAACTCTCATCAGGACAGTGTGGTAAAGGAGATGCAAACATTAATAACAACTATTCAAGAAATATCTATAAAATGGACAAACTAGAGAATAAAATAGATACTATTAAACAAGACTGTAGTAAGCAGCTGGACATTCTAAGTGAAATGGCTAAAAAGCATTCTGTACAAATTTCTTCTATTGAGGAATCTGTAACAGATATGGATGGCAGTCTGATGGAATGCGAAAGTCAAAATGAGTTTCTTTTGAAATAGAATACAAAACTAACAGAAAAGCTCGAAGACCTAGAAAGTAGGTCACGGAGAAACAGCATTAGAATCTATGGAGTACCAGAAAAGGAAGAGGGAACTGATATGATACACTTTCTTAATAACTGGCTTCTAACAGCACTAAATCTTCCTGAAGCCCTTTCCTTCGGTATAGAGATGGCTCACCGTTCTCTAGCAAAACCTGCTTCAACAACACTTTCTCCTAACCCCAGATCCATCATTGTTAGATTTTGTCCTCCCAAGATAAGGATTTGGTTCTGAAGTCAGCATGGAATAATTCTCCCATCAAGATAAAGGACAAACTCATTTGTTTTGACAATGACTATACTTCTTCTGTCATATCTAGAAGGAAAGAATGTGTTCCCTTGAGAAAATCACTTAAAAAAAAATAACATCAAAGCACAAATTCTCTTCCCTCTAGGATAAAAATATTTTTACCAGAAGGTGAGAAGATCTTTAGCTCTTTGTCAGAGGCTTTGGACTTTATTCACAAGAAAAAAATACTAATTGATATAGAGGACATGGAATGGTCTACACAGAGTCTGAAAAGACATGCAACTAAGAACATTTGGACTGTCAAAGAAACTGCAAATAAAACAATTAAAAGACAAATAGGACTGTTATCAAATAATACTAAATACTTTCTTGCAGAACTCTTTACTTAATGTTTTATTGGAATATATACACAAATCAAAGGTAAAGTGTCTTGATTTTACATAATATTTTATTGGAATACATATAGAAAGCAAAGGTAAAGTGTCTTTATTTTGCATAGGCATATATCTATGTTTGTATGCATGTGTGTATGTGTGTATGTGTGTGTATATATATATATATATATATATATATATATATATATATATATAGATATATATATATTTGTTTTTTTTTTTCTTTCATACCATATATTTACTATAGTAGTGTAACAACTATAACCAGCAGCCCAAGAGGTAACTCTTCCGTTGCTAAAGAATAACTGGCAAAAATGAAATATATACACAAGCAATGGAAAGAACCAGGCAGAATCCAGGCAAGAAGCAAAAGCACAAGAGTCAGTAATGCTGTATAAAAGCACAAAAGTGAGTAATGCTGTATGAAATCATTCATCTTTCATCATGGCAAGGAATCCAAAAACCAAGCAAGAAGTCTTCAAGTAATAAAAACAATCCACAGCTTTAATAAAAAATCGGTAAGCACTTTCGCAGTAGAGCTTCTTCAGACCAAGTACAAACTAAAAGGGTTCACACTGTATATAAACATATTATCAAGACTTCATTCAATCAAGAACTGTTCAAGATAATTAAGAAATTAGCAAGTAGCAGGCACTTGACAAAGTCATTCATCTAAAACAAATTAATGCTCATTCATTCAGATAGCAAAGCAGGCAAATAGGCAATACTGAAAGACGCATACAAAAATAGCTGAACTAAAATCTATCTAATGACAAGAAATAAAAATAAATAAATATATATATATATATGGTAAATGATGTGCTGCATCATATTCTACATTATAAATAAATGATTACATAATGCTATGCTCTTAAATGAACTATACCGAACAATAATGCATAAACATATAAATATATATGTGCAAAACTAGATATACATAATCCTGTGTCATATGGTCACAAAAATCATTTATCTAACCTTCTTTTCTTTAATAGAGGTTTAATAGAGGCCCTCTCATTAAGGCCTTTTCCTCTGTCAACACGAAGTATAACAATCCAACAGGTTTCTCTATGCTCAGTATGTGTCAGAATATCACATTCTCTAATACTGGGGTGAATAATTTCAATGACTCTGAAATTAAAAGTATGAGTGTTACCCTGTTCTAACACATGCTTTGAGAGTGCATTATGTAGAGAGTTTTTCTAATATGATATATATGCTCCCTGATTCTGTCACGGAGCACCCTGTTGGTTTTGCCAACATAAAAAGAACTACAGGCTGTGCACTCTGCTAAGTAAAGAACATGGGGGGTCATCCAGTTCACTTCTGCTTTAAAAAAGAACTCTTTTCGAAGGTCTGGATGATAGCAAACATTAGATGTATTGATAAACTTACAAAAATTACAGGTACTACATGGCATAGTGTGCCCCATAACAGAGGTTGTATTGACAGAACTCCTCTCATAACACAAAAGCCTCCTCAAGTTTTTAAAATTCTTAAATCTAAACTTGGGAATATTGTCCACTATCCTAGCTATGTCATCATCAACTTGTAAAATGGGCCAGTGCTGTGCAAAAAGATCAGTAACCTGTTTGTAGTCACTTGTGAAAAACTGGAATTTTAACTCTATTCATGGTGTTATTTAGACCATTGACGAAACCTGCCTCCAAGGCAGGTCCAAAATATGGTCTCGCTGTGGTTAGCCTCAGATCTTCGAGGTCTGACCATTGTTTGCTGATTTCATTAGCAGTGTACCCCTGTCCAATAACTTCTTCTGCAAGCCAGCAAGTTCATGCTGGAAACCATCCGAAGATGGATTTAACCTAGAGGCCCTCATTCCCTGTCCTCTGATTAAATTTCTAAAAATATAACCAGGGTGCATGCTGGACCTAAAAAGGAAGGCATTTCTATGACATGTCTTATGGTGTATACCTGTATTAATTGTGTGCTCATCCAACTTTTCAATATAAAGGTCCAGAAACTCAACAAATTGCTTCTATCGAGGAATCTGTAACAGATATGGATGGCAGACTGATGGAATGCGAAAGTCAAAATGAGTTTCTTTTGAAATAGAATACAAAACTAACAGAAAAGCTCAAAGACCTAGAAAGTAGGTCACTGAGAAACAACATTAGAATCTATGGAGTACCAGAAAAGGAAGAGGGAACTGATATGATACACTTTCTTAATAACTGGCTTCTAACAGCACTAAATCTTCCTGAAGCCCTTTCCTTCGGTATAGAGATGGCTCACCATTCTCTAGCAAAACCTGCTTCAACAACAGTTTCTCCTAACCCCAGATCCATCATTGTTAGATTTTGTCCTCCCAAGATAAGGATTTGGTTCTGAAGTCAGCATGGAATAATTCTCCCATCAAGATAAAGGACAAACTCATTTGTTTTGACAATGACTATACTTCTTCTGTCATATCTAGAAGGAAAGAATGTGTTCCCTTGAGAAAATCACTTAAAAAAATTAACATCAAAGCACAAATTCTCTTCCCTCTAGGATAAAAATATTTTTACCAGAAGGTGAGAAGATCTTTAGCTCTTTGTCAGAGGCATTGGACTTTATTCACAAGAAAAAAATACTAATTGATATAGAGGACATGGAATGGTCTACACAGAGTCTGAAAAGACATGCAACTAAGAACATTTGGACTGTCAAAGAAACTGCAAATAAAACAATTAAAAGACAAATAGGACTGTTATCAAATAATACTAAATACTTTCTTGCAGAACTCTTTACTTAATGTTTTATTGGAATATATACACAAAGCAAAGGTAAAGTGTCTTTATTTTACATAATATTTTATTGGAATACATATAGAAAGCAAAGGTAAAGTGTCTTTATTTTGCATAGGCATATATCTATGTATGTATGCATGTGTGTATGTGTGTATATATATATATATATATATATATATATATATATATATATATATATATATATATATATATATATATGTTTTTTTTTCTTTCATACCATATATTTACTATAGTAGTGTAATAACTATAACCAGCAGCCCAAGAGGTAACTCTTCCGTTGCTAAAGAATAACTGGCAAAAATGAAATATATACACAAGCAATGGAAAGAACCAGGCAGAATCCAGGCAAGAAGCAAAAGCACAAGAGTCAGTAATGCTGTATAAAAGCACAAAAGTGAGTAATGCTGTATGAAATCATTCATCTTTCATCATGGCAAGGAATCCAAAAACCAAGCAAGAAGTCTTCAAGTAATAAAAACAATCCACAGCTTTAATAAAAAATCGGTAAGCGCTTTCGCAGTAGAGCTTCTTCAGACCAAGTACAAACTAAAAGGGTTCACACTATATATAAACATATTATCAAGACTTCATTCAATCAAGAACTGTTCAAGATAATTAAGAAATTAGCAAGTAGCAGGCACTTGACAAAGTCATTCATCTAAAACAAATTAATGCTCATTCATTCAGATAGCAAAGCAGGCAAATAGGAAATACTGAAAGACGCATACAAAAGTAGCTGAACTAAAACCTATCTAATGACAAGAAATAAAAATAAATAAATATATATATATATATATATATATATATATATATATATATATATAGTAAATGATGTGCTGCATCATATTCTACATTATAAATAAATGATTACATAATGCTATGCTCTTAAATGAACTATACCGAACAATAATGTATAAACATATAAATATATATGTGCAAAACTAGATATACATAATCCTGTGTCATATGGTCACAAAAATCATTTATATAACCTTCTTTTCTTTAATAGAGGTTTAATAGAGGCCCTCTCATTAAGGCCTTTTCCTCTGTCAGCACGAAGTATAACAATCCAACAGGTTTCTCTATGCTCAGTATGTGTCAGAATATCACATTCTCTAATACTGGGGTGAATAATTTCAATGACTCTGAAATTAAAAGTATGAGTGTTACCCTGTTCTAACACATGCTTTGAGAGTGCATTATGTAGAGAGCTTTTTCTAATATGATATATATGCTCCCTGATTCTGTCACGGAGCACCCTGTTGGTTTTGCCAACATAAAAAGAACTACAGGCTGTGCACTCTGCTAAGTAAACAACATGGGGGGTCATGCAGTTCACTTCTGCTTTAAAAAAGAACTCTTTTCGAAGGTCTGGATGATAGCAAACATTAGATGTATTGATAAACTTACAAAAATTACAGGTACTACATGGCATAGTGTGCCCCATAACAGAGGTTGTATTGACAGAACTCCTCTCATAACACAAAAGCCTCCTCAAGTTTTTATGATTCTTAAATCTAAACTTGGGAATATTGTCCACTATCCTAGCTATGTCATCATCAACTTGTAAAATGGACCAGTGCTGTGCAAAAAGATCAGTAACCTGTTTGTAGTCGCTTGTGAAAAACTGGAATTTTAACTCTATTCATGGTGTTATTTAGACCATTGATGAAACCTGCCTCCAAGGCAGGTCCAAAATATGGTCTCGCTGTGGTTAGCCTCAGATCTTTGAGGTCTGACCATTGTTTGCTGATTTCATTAGCAGTGTACCCCCTGTCCAATAACTTCTTCTGCAAGCCAGCAAGTTCATGCTGGAAACCATCCGAAGATGGATTTAACCTAGAGGCCCTCATTCCCTGTCCTCTGATTAAATTTCTAAAAATATAACCAGGGTGCATGCTGGACCTAAAAAGGAAGGCATTTCTATGACATGTCTTATGATGTATACCTGTATTAATTGTGTGCTCATCCAACTTTTCAATATAAAGGTCCAGAAACTCGATGCAAGTATAAGACCAATTGTAAGTAAACTTCAGACAGTCAGTTAAACTATTAATAACATTATAAAATTGTACCAAGTCATCAGGCGACCCTCGCCATAACAAAAACAAATCATCGACAAAACGTCGATAAAATAACACATGTTCCTTAAAATGTGTAAGAGGGAATAAAATATTAAGCTCCCAATGGGCAATGAACATATTGGCGTAGTTATTGGCACACGAAGTACCCATAGCTACGCCATGTTTCTGTAGATAGATCTCATCGCAGAAAGTGAAAACATTATTCTCAAGAACAATCTCTAAGAGAAAACAAATCAAATCAACTTGTTTCTCAGAATAATTGCTATGTAGTGATAAATATTCTTGCACATACTGCATGCCCAGATCATTGGCAATCATAGTAAATAATGATTGAATGTCAAAGGTAACAAAAATAACATCATTGATGTCAAAGACATCTTTGGTACTTTCATATAAATCCACCAAAAACTGTTTGGAATCCCTTAAAACTGCATGATTCTGACTAATAATAGGTCTCAGGAACTTCTCAACATATAGGTTGAGTGGTTCAGTAAGCCACCCTCCTCCAGCCACAATAGCTCTCATAGGAGGATTGGTGGGATGCTTATGAATTTTAGGCAAACCTTGTATTGATGGAATTAAAGGCTCAGTTACTTTCAAAAAAGAAAACAATTCTTTGGTTATAAGATGAGCAGAAAAAATGTCCAAAATATCATTGCCAGCAGATGAAATAACATGATGCACATCCCCAATCGAGATCTTATCATAAACATTAACATCACTTAACATCAAGGTCATGGACTGACAATCATGTGACCTGTCCATGACAACTATAAGCCCACCTTTGTCTGCTGGGCGAATTACAATAGAACTATTATTTTGTAACTGATTCAAAGCTAACCTTTCTAAATATGTAAGGTTATATCGGGTGTACTTCCTAAAATTATTACAATTGTCATAAAAATTATGGACATTTTCTTCAGTCAGTTTAAGGTATGCCTCAACCAAAGGGTGATTACTAGGAACAAAGCTACTAGGCTTCTTCAAATTAAAATAATGACCCACCTCATCACTGGAAACAGGTCCTACATCAGAATCACCATATATCAGGCGTAACATAACGTTCCTACAAAAAACTTTAAAATCTAAGATTGTATCAGACATCTTACTCTTACAAGAGGGTATAAAATTTAAACCCTTACAGAGGACCCTACGTTCCTCAGGTGTCAACTCATGTGCCGAAATATTAAGGATTAATGATTCAGCGCCTTCCCCCACATCTTTTTCAGGGTTTGATACGGATGTTGCTCCCCTGAGAATTTGCGCTTGTGGTGCCCTCTGCTGACTGATTGCCCCCGTCCCCCTCCCTTGTCCATACGGACTGGTAGGGGAAAAGGGAGTTTATCTATGGTGCCATTCCTGGCTATGTTAAAGGTTTCAATGCCAACTGTAGGAAGACTTCTATCCTTGGGTCTGACAACATTGCCTAGATCCTGACCTTTATTGTTATAATTGCTCACAACATCTTTCGGGTACAAACTACCCATATGATTCACACTCCTAAGTGGCACCGGGTTGTCAGACTGCAACCCTAAATTGGTAGTGCCAGGGGAAGATGCATGATTATCCACCATGTCCGCAATATCTCCAGCTACTTCTGCGGAACTTAATACTCTAGTTTTAGACCCTTTGACTAAACCTAGAATACGTTCATCACTAACAGTATCCCCCACAGACTCAACAGTATGTCTATTGGTAGCACCATAATCGCTGCTATCTGCAGCACGATTGACATTAACTTTAACTGCATTGATCCTTGCAAAATTGTCCTCATTGTTATGTCCGGTACACGGCCACTTGAAGACATGGCCATTCCAAAAGTCATTTATATCCCTCAAAACTTTAGTTTTCTTCTGCTGCACGAGCTTCTGCTCAAATACGGCTACACCATCTAACAAACTTTCAAAAACGGGGGTCAAAACGTCATGACGATATTTCTTAATGAGTACATCTTGCTTTTCTTGTAAAGAATGTCTTAGCCTGTCCTCCTACGGGCTGAAATAATCAATAAGTAGACGCATATAGCTGGCACTTACCTCCAAGTTCAGCTTCTGCCAGTATGCCAATAACTCAGGGTATTGAGACCCCTGGGTTGGCATATTAAGAACTCGAAGTCCTCAAGGTACTATCTTTTTCTCGAGGCACAATTCAAAATGCAGACGTGCTTGTAGTCTTTTTAGTTTAAGGAAATCACGCTCAATATCCTCCATGCTGTGCTGAAAGCTGTCCAAATCCCCAGTCTCTTCGGTGACGTCATCAGTCATACAGAAATCAAATTGCCACAGGCAGCTCCTGTCTTTCAGCAAATACTGAGAGAACCTCTCTGAGAAGGGTGGTGGCACAGTATTCACCTTACTAGTAGGGTTATAGTCCAACTCGATTGTTAAAGGTTGTTCTGTCGCCATATCCTCACGGGTTGCAGATAATAAAACAAGAATAAAAAGTAGTGTAATAACTATAACCAGCAGCCCAAGAGGTAAATCTTCCATTGCTAAAGAATAACTGGCAAAAATAAAATATATACACAAGCAACGGAAAGAACTAGACAGAATCCAGGCAAGAAGCAAAAGCACAAAAGTCAGTAATGCTGTATGAAATCATTCATCTTTCATCATGGCAAGGAATCCAAAAACCAAGCAAGAAGTCTTCAAGTAATAAAAACAATCCACAGGTTTAATAAAAATCGTAAGCGCTTTCAAGAGTAGAGCTTCTTCAGACCAAGTACAAACTAAAAGGGTTCACACTATATATACACATATTATCAAGACTTCATACAATCAAGAACTGTTCAAGGTAATTAAGAAATTAGCAATTTGGTCTTGCAAGATGAATTTAATGTTTTTAGGTCCAGCATGCACCCTGGTTATATTTTTAGAAATGTAATCAGAGGACAGGGAATGAGGGCCTCTAGGTTAAATCCATCTTCGGATGGTTTCCAGCATGAACCTGCTGGCTTGCAGAAGAAGTTATTAGACAGGGGGTATACTGCTAATGAAATCAGCAAACAATGGTCAGACCTCGAAGATCTGAGGCTAACCATAGCGAGACCATATTTTGGACCTGCCTTGGAGGCAGGTTTCGTCAATGGTCTAAATAACACCATGAATAGAGTTAAAATTCCCCTGTTTTTCACAAGCGACTACAAACAGGTTACTGATCTTTTTGCACAGCACTGGCCCATTTTACAAGTTGATGATGACATAGCTAGGATAATGGGCGATATTCCCAAGTTTAGATTTAAGAATCATAAAAACTTGAGGAGGCTTTTGTGTTATGAGAGGAGTTCTGTCAATACGACCTCTGTTATGAGGCACACTATGCCATGTGGTACCTGTAATTTTTGTAAGTTTATCAATACATCTAATGTTTTCTATCATCCAGACCTTCGAAAAGAGTTCTTTTTTAAAGCAGGAAGCAAACTGCATGACCCCCCATGTTCTTTACTTAGCAGAGTGCACAGCCTGTAGTTCTTTTTATCTTGGCAAAACCAACAGGGTGCTCCGTGACAGAATCAGGGAGCATATATATCATATTAGAAAAAGCTCTCTACATAATGCACTCTCAAAGCATGTGTTACAACAGGGTAACACTCTTTTAATTTCAGAGTCATTGAATTTATTCACCCCAGTATTAGAGAAGGTGATATTCTGACACATACTGAGCATAGAGAAACCTGTTGGATTGTTATATTTCATGCTGACAGAGGAAAAGGCCTTAATGAGAGGGCCTCTATTAAACCTCTATTAAAGAAAAGAAGGTTACATAAATGATTTTTGTGACCATATGACACAGGATTATGTATATCTAGTTTTGCACATATATATTTATATGTTTATACATTCTTGTTCGGTGTAGTTCATTTAAGAGCATAGCATTATGTAATCATTTATTTATAATGTAGAATATGATGCAGCACATCATTTACCATATATATATATATATATATATATATATATATATATATATATATATATATATATATATATATTTATTTTTGTTTCTTGTCATTAGATAGGTTTTAGTTCAGCTATTTTTGTATGCGTCTTTCAGTATTGCCTATTTGCCTGCTTTGCTATCTGAATGAATGAGCATTCATTTGTTTTAGATGAATGATTTAGTCAAGTGCCTGCTACTTGCTAATTTCTTAATTACCTTGAACAGTTTTTGATTGGATGAAGTCTTGATAATATGTGTATATATAGTGTGAACCCTTTTAGTTTGTACTTGGTCTGAAGAAGCTCTACTGTGAAAGCGCTTACCGATTTTTTATTAAAGCTGTGGATTGTTTTTATTACTTGAAGACTTCTTGCTTGGTTTTTGGATTCCTTGCCATGATGAAAGATGAATGATTTCATACAGCATTACTGACTTTTGTGCTTTTATACAGCATTGCTGACTCTTGTGCTTTTGCTTCTTGCCTGGATTCTGCCTGGTTCTTTCTGTTGCTCGTGTATATATTATATATTTACTATAACTGGGATGCAGTTAACTTCATTATATATTCATTTGGGATACAAAAGTCATGCTATCTTACTATTAATTCATGATTTTTCAAAGTAAAGCATTCATGTGTGTTAGTGGTGGGGTAACACTTTAGAGTTCACTGTTTAGTCTATTATGATTACACTGTATGGAATCCCCACAACAAAAGTGCCCTTAGGTTTAGTTAAGATAGTTTTGTTTCCTCTTGACATTTTTGAAAGATGTTCATATCATGATTAATATATATGTATTTACTTAAAACTTGCATTTCTTAGTCTAACATATCAACATTCAGTGCTTTACATTAACTAAATGCTCTAATTTTAATTCTTAACCTTATTTAGTTTAAGGGAAGTAAATTATTGATTTATGGGGAAAATCCTACTTTCCCAGCATTTTTAGAGAAGGGCTGTTCATGTTTTTATTTCACTGTGGAGGCTGCTCGTGCACTTTTTATGCTTCTTTAGAATGGAGAAAACATAGTTGTTTGAAATCCCCGCCAAAAATGCCTTTTCTAAGCCTCTGTGACTGTTTCTTTACTTGCATGAGCATCTACATGGCACTAGCAGCAAGCTAGAGAAGCTGGAAGCAAGAATAATAGTGAGCGATGATATCACACGACCTTTGAACTCATGCATGTCTCAGAAACCAGGAAGTAAAGCTGAAAATGAAACTAGAAGAAAAAGTAACTGTTTTTGTTTTGTTTTTTTTCATCTTTTATGCATCTAAAGGTATGGAATCACTTTAAATATGTATTTTTAAGAAGCTAGGACTTTAATGGAGCAATTATTTTACTAGTCTAGTGAGGAAAATTGCATTTTAATGCTACTGTATGTCTGTTGCTTTGAAACACTGACGTCTGACCATTCTTTGCTTTGATAGCATGCCCTAAATGATAATATATTAATATCTGACTAAACAGCCAATTTTTTTTAATATTGTGAATGCAAGGATATATATAGGATTGAGTCTTCTTTTCCTTCTGCTACTTTCATGCTTAAGCAACTTTAATCTATATGAATTATTCTCAATGATGCAGATTTAAAGCAATATAATCAGACTCAGTTGCAATGATATTTATGATACTATGATTCAAATCTTTGTATGACCACATACACTGTAGGAATGGATTGTTAAAATGTTGTAGGTCACTCTATTCTGTTCAATTAGTATTAACAGACCAACATATGGCCCCCCTTTTTTTCTTCCTCCCTTTCTACTTTCCATTCATGACTACCAGTCTACTTGAACATATAATGGTATAAAAAGGGAAGGGGGGAAGGGGAAATAAGTAAACTGGTATAACTACTGTATTGCTATAGTTATAAACACAAGAGACTATAATACATGTATAAATTATATAGGTATTAGAAGCTTATGCCGATAAAGCAACTAGGTTAATTGTTGAAACTGACTCCTTATTTTCCAATACTTAGTGGTTTACACAATATTATATACAAATCCACTGTGATTGTCTGATGGACTTTTTATGTTCATATTTGTTTAAGTTACCTTAGAAATGCTTTACTGTTTGTATATACTACATTTAAAGCAGAAGCTATTTATGTATGTTTTTGGTGTGTGAGATGGTGTTAAAAGGTGGTTAAGTTAATTTATTAACTGAACCTGGAACTTTAGGTTCCATGTATGCATGTTTTCTTAGTTGTTGGTTTTAGAATTTGTTTCTAAAGATTTTTGACTCATCCATGATACATGTTGTTGTGTGCCTTTCGGCTTTTCCCGGTTAGGGGTCGCCACAGCGGAACTCTGGTCCGCTAATGATTGGCAGTAGATTTTTACATGCTGAGTTGCTGGCCCTGATGCACAACCTTCAATGAAGGTATGCCCATTCACACATGTTTCCACACAGAAGACGCTTTAGCTGAGAATCAAACAGGACAATGTCTTACTGTGAGGCAACAACGCTACCGCAGCACCACCACCGTGGCAGATACATAACTTCATGAATTACTTCAAGTCATTATACTTGGAAGGTATTATTGATGCTCTAAGTATAACTTTAACAAATGATATATAAATGCTTATCATTAAATATTAATGGCTTAAATAACAATGTCAAAAGAGCTGGTTTAATTAAATTCATTAAAATGCACAGAGCTCAGATAATCTTCTTGTAGGAAACGCACTTGCTGGAGAAGGATTTGCAAAAACTATCATTTAATGCTTTTACAGTTCTCATGAATTCCTGCTTTAAAGCCAAAAGGAGAGGTACTCTTATACTATGGAATAATACTTATACACTACCTAAAATTGTAAACACCTTTTCGGATAAAGACAGAATGTTAAGCTTAGAAGTTCTAGAAGTTAATAAGAAATGCTTCACACTGGTAAACTCATATTGGATTCCTGGTCTAGGAACTAAATATGTGAAGAAATACTTAGATCTTATTACTTTACATGCAAAGGGAGAAATTATTCTGGCGGGAGATTTCAATTGCTTGTTATCAGATGAAGACGCCTCTAAAAACAGTACGTTTAAACTAACGACACAAGCTAAAAAGGTAAACATTTTTTAGCCTCAATGAATTTTAGAGACATACATAATTTAAGAGTTCAAAATTCACTTCAATACACTCATTATTCTTTCCAATTTGGCACACAAACTAATATTGATAAGACTTTTGTGTCCAACAATCTTTACTCTAAAATAAGTGATGTTGCAATATAGTCATGTCCACTCTCTGACCACAATGCCATTTTGTTCAGCTTGACTGTGAAAAAAGATGATATGATAATTTTTTAAAGAATCCTAGCCTATGTTACTAAGTTAAAAGGTTTTAAGGAGTGATTATTAAAAGAAATAAATGCATTTAACCTAAATTGTATAAATGCATGAACCTAAATTTATGGAAAACAAAAATAATGGTGAAGTAACAGATATCATAGTCTTGGATGCATTAAAAGTTCACATCTTTACTGGAGTTAAAGCTTGGTATTTTCAAAGGAAAAAGGAATTGGATAAGGAACTTTCTGATTTACAAACCAAAATAGATAAGTTAAAACTAAATTTAAAATCAAATGATAAAGCAGTACTTACTGAAATTTCTAAGCTAAACCACAAATATTTAGAAATATTGAATCATAAGGTTGCTATAAGCTTAGAAAAGATTAAACTACAGTCCTATTCAGTAACCCCCAGACATTTACATGAATTAGCTATCAGATCAAACAAATTAGTAAACAAAATCACATTAATGAAACTAAATACAAGAATAATAACACAGTAAAAAGAACAACTGATTTAGGAGGTATATTAGAAGCCTTTAGAAATCATTATCAGTCAGTCAGTGACATGCAATCACCACTAGATTTAGACGATGAAATATATACATTTCTACAAGAAAATATCAAGACTAAACTATCAAAACAACAAAATAGTACCCTAAATAAACAAATAACTTTAGCAGAGGTGAAAGAACAAGTTAAAAATCTGAAGGATAATAAAGCCCCAGGGTTAGATGGGATAATCCCAGAAATATATAAAATTCTTCCAGAGCACACAATAAAGTTATTATTAAACACATTCTCCATGGTTAAACAAGACTTAATTTTCCCTCCCTCGTGGAAGTACTCAATAATTTCCCCCATTCTGAAACAAGGTAAGGACCCCCAACTATGTGCATCCTATAGACCCATATCATTGTTAAATATTGATTATAAAATTTTCATGTCTATCCTGGCCAGAAGACTAAAGAACATATTACCCAATCTAATACACTTTGAGCAAACTGGCTTTATCTTACATAGAAAAGTGCACAACAATATTATTAAGCTACTATCTTTAATAGACATTGCAAACTAAACCAAGAAACGATTAGCTATTATTAGTCTGGATATTGATAAGGCATTCGATTCCCTTAGTTGGTCATGCTTACAAAACTCTTTAAAGAATTTAACTTTACTTCAGATTTCACTAAACTGATATTAAATATTTATAGTGATTCTAAAGCATTTGTTAAGATGGGTTCATGTCTATCATCCCAGTAAAAATTTATAAGGGAACTAGACAAGGTTGCCCTCCATCCCCATTACTTTTCACTTTATCAGTGGAACCGTTTGCTTCATTAGAAATAACCCAAATATCAAAGGATTTCAGGTTA
Source organism: Protopterus annectens (assembly GCF_019279795.1). Lineage (NCBI taxonomy): Eukaryota > Metazoa > Chordata > Ceratodontiformes > Protopteridae > Protopterus > Protopterus annectens. Next base: position 782,010,331 of record NC_056733.1, on the reverse strand, counting down.
ATGAGGGATACTTTCCAAAAGTTCAGCTTTTTGCTGATGATATTCTACTAACATCCAGTGACACAGAATGCTCTTTACAACATATCATGAATGCCATAACTCTATTTGGAAAAATCTCAGGGCTCAATTTTAATCAAAATAAAACCAAAACACTTTTAATCAATAAGAAAATAAATAGCAGTTTGCAAAAATACAATGCATTCAACTGGGAAAATGATAAGATAGATTATCTAGGAATAAGTATTAAGAATAAGTGGAATGAGACTATTGAATTTAACTTCACTAAACTGGTAGCTATAATCAGTGACTTGACTAAAAAGTGGAACAAAATGTTTTTCACCATGGAAGACAGATTTACATTAATAAAAATTATTATTTTGCCCAGGATTTTATTTTGCATACAATCATTGATTTTTACCTCCTATGAAATTCTTTAAACAAATAGATTCCCTACTACTGACTTTTCTATGGCTCCCAAAGAAACCAAGAATAGCCTATAAATGGCATGTTAGAGCCTGGAACAGTAATGGGATTGGCTTTACCAATATAGAATTATATTCCAAATCTGTTATTATTAACATAATACTACACTGGATTTCATCCATATACACCTCTAGCTGGAAACAACTGCATGAAATACATATATCATATACAATATATATTATATATTATAATTAATATATAATATTATAATATTATGTATTATAATACATATATATTATATATTATATATATTATATTGGATATAGGAAATTCACCCCGGGTTTCATGTCAGTCGCCCTGCTAGACAGGGGTCCAGGGAAGTAAATACTGTGGGAAGAAATATCCAGGGAATTGTTATGGCTGGGCTTGTATAGGCCCTAGGGCCGATAGCCTAGTACTGACCTATGATCCTATATACCCTCCTCTGAGAACTCAGAAACCCAGTTTAAGGAAACCTTTGGAATTAACAAAATATTTTGGATACTCCATGAATATTGCCTATATAATAAGAAATTTAGCCACTTCTCACATGGTATAAACCAAATATTTTATATTCTCAAAAATAAAATCGACAACAATTATAGTTTAAAGAACACCTTTTTTATTACATTTCCCATAGCTTATACACCAGATTGCCTAGATACCTTCAATAGCAATAAGATGTGGAATCTTAAAGAGAATAATCTAAAGTTTTGTCACCAGTTTATAGACAATAAGAACATCCATCCAATGAACTTTCTCTTAGACAGATATAATGTCTGTCAAGATAATTGGCTCTGTATTCAATCTTTAAGACAGTTTGTTGAAAATAAAGTGAGAGTGTCAATAAATTTGGAAACTGATATTATACCAAGATTGATACAACTCTTCATATGGTGCAGTTCGATGAACACTGAACATAAGTTAAGCATTTCACCTGTATATAAAATCCTACAAGAAGACTTGATTACTTTTGACCAAGCTTTTTGGAATTACTCCATAAAGATTAGTGGTGAACCTTTATCTAATGATAATAAGAAACAGTTATTAAATTCAATAAAAAGCACTTCATCATCTTTATATTGGAGACTATATACCTGGAGATTTATTCATAGCAGCTTTTACACTCCACACAGAATTGACCTTATAACCAAGAGTAATTAAAGCAAATGCTGGAGGTGTGGTGATATTCTTGAAGCCAACTGGGTTCATATGTTCATCGAATGTAGAACTCTCACACAATACCGGAGTGATTTTAGACATTTTGCAAAAGCCCTGTGATATGATAACTGTCAAATTACTAGCTCTTTGATATTATTCAACGCCCCTCCCTAAGTGTAATTCCTAGACATCAGTTACCTGTTCTTTTGTTAATTCTAGCTATTGCTCGAAAAATCATTACATTGAACTGGAAAAATAAGCAAGATAATATGTTTGCTGAGTTTATTTCAATAGCAAAAGCTGTATGTAAAAAAGAAATGCAAACTATTTATCAGAGATCATCAAATGTAACACAAAAGACTAGCTTGCCAAAAATTGGAGAGATTGTTAGATAAATATTGATTACCTTTCCTGGATAAAATGAATGTTTATCATGGATGTTTGTATATAGTGTAAATAGTTATTATGTTTTATATTGTTTATTTTAAATACTTTATGTCCATGTTTATTAAAATTTAATAAAAATGTTTTTGGAAAAAAAGAACAGACACTACGATGTATGATATATCCAACAGGACTTTTGAATTTTGTTTACAAGTAGGGACAATGAAATGCAAAAGTAAGCTTAAAGCGCTAAGTCAAGAGACATCACAATTCACAAAGAAAAAGCAATCTAGTGTTACAACTTAGAAAACAAGAGAAGTAAGGCTCAAACCTTAGCTGACATTGTATATTTACAAAGTAGAATAGAAAAATTAGTGACAGGAGCCACATAAGATTAACACTTCTGTGATTGATCTAAAAGTGAGATATCACAACATGAAGGCTGAGAATGAGTCACTAAAAGTACAACTTTGAGTCTGAAAGCATAATCAAGAGTTATACACAGAACCTTATTCATAACAATGAAGTAAAACATCCTATACAGTGAAAGAAATCCAAAAGCATACATGAAAATGTACATTTTGGAAACCATCTGTTAGAAAGTCAAAGAATACAGAGATACAGTAACAGTCATTTAAATGCACATAATGAAGAGTTAAACACAAATGCAAACAGAATGACAATCTTGTGAATGTGCTACAGGAAGAAGAGAAAATGCTATGGTAAAAATAGATGACCACTACACTGATTCATTTCTTTGTAGATGTAAACTCAGTAAGTGAGCCAATAAGTGAGACACAGATTGTGGAACAAAGCAAGAGCTTTAAATAGCTTGAGATCATCAAATGAATTGACAGACATGCAACCATGAAGTGAAAAATTCTAAAAACTGGAATTATAGTCCTTAAATCTAATGTAGTTGTGCTGAAAAGACAAATTGATCTGAATAATCAAGAATGCACAAAAATGGAGAATAAACATCAACTCTGTTAAAATGTCAGCACTTGTAATGCCAAGAGCAGTAGTGCTGAAAATGACTGAAAATAGAAGAAAAGAGAAGAGAAGAGTGAATATTGAAAATTGCTCTTATAAATTCATAAGTTCAGCCACAGTGTGCAGGCCTCTCGGCCATCAAGGAACACTGATTCCTCAACAAATGAAACCAAGACTTTGTCACCACCCCATGTGTCTAAATTATAAGATCTCAAGACTTCTGAACTATCTGATCCTAATCAGAATGTTATTCCACAATTTTATAACCTTGACTATAGCACATTTCTTTGGGAAATGAATAACTTCTGTATTATAAATTAACTGCAAAACAGGATTGTTAAATATTTTTATGCCAGTATCAGTTTACCCTTAATATGTCTATAACAGGAAGAAACAACCTCAAATGCATACATCTCATCCCATACTATAAATGGGTCTATATCACCTAATCGAAATGCCTAAACATCGAACACAGTTTAATTGATAACTAAATATCGAACTACCATTTAAGCAAATGGACAAAAAATCGCTTGGCTGACCAGAAACGACACATCACTTCAAACATTGTAAAACATTCATTCCTAGGGAAAAAATCTGTGAATTGGCTGTTCGCATAAATGGTAGTATGATATTTAGTGGTCGATGAAACAGAGTTCAATATTTAGCCATTTCGATTAGGTAATATGGACCTGTATACATTGATAGTTGATAAAATTATCTTTGTAAATTTCCTTTGAACTCCTTCTAATATTATTAATTGAGTTTGGGTATATATGCAAAGTGTGTTGTTATACTCAGTAATATGTCTGATGTATGTTTTATAACCAATCAATTATAATCTCTTGTTGAAAGATTTCTTAGCGAATAAACCGTGTATTTGATTGCTTTAGTATTAATAGCCTTAACGTGATTATTAAAGGATGAGTTTGATACAATGGCAATGTCAAAGCCTTTATATTATTTAACCTCTTCAAGTTATAAATTTGTAAAATGAATAGGGAATTGTTGAACTTTGTTATAAAAATACATGATTTTACAGCTGTCCAAACTGAATTTTAATCTAGTACCCAAAGCCCACTAGCTAAACAGTTTTAGATATGTACTAAAGTTGTCAGCATGACACTTCTTTTGTATTATAGTCAGTTTTGCAATTGTCAGTATATTTGTTGACTCAAAATTTGTTATTCATTGGAATACTGGAAAAAACAAAGTTAAACAACATGGGACCCAAACCCAGCCTCTGGAGAACACCAGATATTACAGACAAATAGTGAATGTGTAACATTTCTTAACACATTGCTGTCTATCGATTATCCAATTCATGATCCATCTGACAACATAACAGCTTATGTTGGATTCAAGTAAATATATTTGAACAGAATAAAATAAAATGGAATAGAGTGATATGCTTTGACAAGGTCCAACAAGACCACACCTGAAGCCATAAAACCATATCAAAGACCATTATTATTTGATCATAAAAGCACACCAAATTAATCATAGTAGATCTTTCTTTTATGAAGCCATGTTGGTCAGTGTCTGTAACAGATGATCTAAAATGAAAATTGTGCATTAATGTCAACAGACATCTTTAAAAGCACTTTCCAACCAAAGAGGTTAAAATTATGGGTCGATAATTACTAATTTTATTTTTTCTGTCCTTTTTATATACTGTGATAACACAAATTAATTGTCAATTGTTAGGTACAATACCACTTTCCAACAGTTTATGAAAAGTAGTCACATGATGGGTGTACTCACCTCATTCATCTTTAATAAAGATACATTAGGTATTCTGTCAGGACCTGTGGATGAAATTTTCTTTAGTTTGGAAAAGGCATTCTGAATACTTGTTCCAGAAAATAAGGGACAGGGACTGGACACAATCATTTGGTCTTTAATAACCAGTATCTTGACTGAAATAATCCCTTTCCCTTTGAATTATAACCTTTTGCTTGTGTTTTATATAAGGAGACATTTTCACTGCTTGTATCTTACTATCCATAAACAAGAGCTTCCATTTTTCAGTTTTTGTATTATCTTTTGTTTTGTCTCTTCACACATATTCTTTGCTGCCACAATATAAGGGTTTTTAATTTATACTCAAAAAAATAAAACTTTATGTTATCATGACCCAATAAATATATTGCTGAACCAATTTGTGACTACAGCCCTTGTTTTATCTTCAGTAATTTTATATCCTAAAAAGACTTGAAACTATCTCAAATGTTCCACAACATGGAGATGTCCTTTTTTGGATTTATCATAGGCAAAATAATATCATCTGCAAATAAAGCCAATTTTCCTGACTTTCAAATTACATCCTTGAATTTTTGACTCTCTAATTTTCTTTGGTAATGCCTCTAAATACAAACAGATAAACAGGAAACAACTTATCAGAGAGGAACCCTTCCACTTTAATTCTTGCCTCAAATTCTTCATATATTCTCCTAATTAACCTTATTATTGATCAGGGAATGCAGCTCCTTCCATTGCCCTACTCATAAATTACCAGCTTACTCTGTTGAATGGTTTCTCTACATAAAGACCCACTAACAATAGCTGTACTGTCTTACATTCTGCTTCCCTCTGGATCATCATTGCCTTATTAATGTTGTCAAATGTTTGCCTCCCCTTCACAAAACCACATTGATTGATATCTATCAATTTTGGCAACACCTTTGCCATTCTTTTAGCTAGTTTAGACGCAAACACTTTATAATCATGTTTTCAAATTAAAATGGGTCTATATGAAGCTATGTCTCACAAACCTTTACCTTCTTTGGGTAATACAGTCACCACAGCTTTCTTCCAAAATGTTGGTGCTTCTCCTCTTTTTAAAAGTCTGTTAAACAAAGTCTTCCAGACCACCTCCCATAAGAATTCCATCTGTTCTTGGAGGCTTTCCTGCAGATTGGTTATACATCACCATTTTTATCTTAGCTCCTTTTATCTTAACTGTTAGTTGTTGAGCCTCATCTACCTCTAATCTTGTTATAATTAAGTTTTCCATAAATGTTTCCATTTGTGCTGTTTCATGAGTTCTACATTTCTCTGCTTTATACAAATTTTCATAAGATTTCTAAAAATATCTGTAATACCTCTACAGGATCTCACCTTATTTTTCATTATAGGCTCCCTAAGGTTGGCAACTACCTTTTGTAATTTTTGTTGCTTAAGCCATTATGTTAAGTTTTCGTGCTTTGGAGTTTTTATTAAAATAGTTGCTTAACAGTAATCTTTCTAAAATAATGCATATTTTCCAAATGCTGTCTTATTTTTTCTGTAGCACTCTGTAGTTACCCCTTCTTGTTCTGTGAGATTCCCCTTATTATTGAATACTTTAACCTTTGTCAGCCCCCCATAAATGATTTGTATTACTTCTTAACCATATCACTTTCACCCTATTTTTAAAATCAATTTTCATTTTATCCCATTCGCTAGCTATCATTTCTGAAGAAATTTGTGCCTTATTTAATAATTCTTGAATAATTTATACTAACCATTCCTTAAATTCTTCTCTTTTTAACAGGTAGGAAAGAAAGCAGCAGTGTCTCATTTTTACTTCATTACCCTGCATTTTTATCTTAGTTTTTAATTGTGCATGATCTGAAATATTTAGTGGATTTGTACTGAGGCTTTCAATTAAATGCATCTGTTCCTGTGAAATATAATTTCGATCTAGTCTAGCCTAGTTATTGTATGTTGGGGAGTAGTAAATTCTGTCCAAGTTCCTACTACTTCCATAACAAATAATGTCATAACTTTCTTCAGAAATCCACCCACTTTTGTTATATCTTCCCTTCTTGGTTCCTCTGATGCATCCTCAGTATTGCAAATCAACTTGCAGTCTCCACCTATATGTAATATTCTGTGCTAAAAGATGATTATTTCTCTTGAAATTTTCTTAAACTTCATAATAGCAGAAGTTCATCTTGCTGATCACTACTGCAGCAGCCTTAATGATAAAGGTTGTATCCTGCCAAGGCTATAACAGCTGGCCAGCTTCCAAAGCTTCAGAACATATTCCATGCACCCAGACAGTCAGACAGCTTAAGCTGAGCTAACTAAAATACAAGTTTGGGTTCCAAGCCCTTCAGAGTTTTACAGCCTCTGAAGAGTATGCTCCTGTAAGGCTTTCGAGGATTGATGGTCGGCTTGTGCTGTTCTTTTGCCGGGCAGATAAGTTCCTATTTGGGGGGGATACTTAATTTTATATTTTTTCGTTATTATTGATACTTTCTTCTTCTGGAAAGTTATATTAAAGTTAGAAGTTTGTGTTTTTTTTTTTTTTTTTTGTAAATATTTTTATTCATTTCCAAAAACAAGAAAACATGAATGCAGGTTATTTATGACAATGAAGTATTTACAAATTATTTAAAAAGGTAGGCTAAAACCTCTAAACAGATATCAAACATTAAAACCAAAATAAAGTATTTACAAGGGTGTCTATTGTTGATATATAATTGACTTTCTATACAATTGTTTCCTGATTATAATCTGCTGCAGTCATTATTCTCCAGTATTTCAGTTACTTTTTGCCATGCTTAATGATGTAGTTCTTTCAGTTCTCCCTTTAATAGTGTTCATTTCCAAATACTGCTGACACCATATTCATGAATTGCTTAAAAGTTGGAGAAGCTTTGGATTTCCAGTTTGATGTAATGTTCTTCCTTGCAATAGCTAGGAGAGTCCATAAGATTACATATTTTGTTCTTGGCACACAGTCGGGTACAGGTGCATTAAACAAAATAATAGATTTGGAAATCTGGAATTTATCATTGAATACCATTTGCAGAAAATAATTTATTTTATCCCAATATGGTTTAATCAAATGGCATTCGTAGAACATATGTTGCCAGTCTGCTTTTATTGATAAATCACATTTCCAGCAGCCAATATTTTTCTTAAACATAAGTTCCATTTTATGAGGGGTTACATAAGATCTGTGTATGAATTGCCATGTAAAAAGTCTCCAATGTAATGAAAGTGATGTCTGCTTTGGAGAGAGAAGAATTTGGCACATGTCCATTAACTGATCTATAATAATTCCATATTTTGTCATTATTATGCATTTTTATTTTTTTGTTTGTTTTATAAATAGATGATAAGTATCCCTTTCCAGTAATGGGTTGATTTGTTAGTAATATTATATGTTCTATAAGCTTAGGAACATTTTGTCTTATTGATGGTTGCATTGTTTCTTGTTTGCTTAATATATACTGTCTTAATTCTTGTACATGTAACCACGAACTATCTTCCATATTTAATTTCTGTTTAATCTGGTCTATTGTCAGAGGTTTTCCAGAGTTTAGCAATTGATGCCAATATATTAATCCCTTTTCTTTAAGCATATCGACTACTTCCATATTAAATGTTATTATATTACCTTGTGTGTACGTTACTGGATATAAAAGAAATGACCATGCTTTAATATCAGGATTGCTATTAATAAGATTTTGGAAAATTTTTAATGTATAAGTAATGTATTTGGAACTTATATCTTTATTCTTATGTATCATCATATATTCCTTCATCAGCCATAGAAAATTGTTTGGTACGAAATATGTATACTTATTTGCTACTACAAATCCTAATTTTAACCAGATACTCTCATGAACTAGCTTCCAATTTGATGTATATTTTGTATTTAGCCATAATGATATTGTTTTAATAATGGATGAATGCAAATATATTTCTATGTCTGCTAAACCTATGCCACCTATATTCCAATCATCTAGATGATACTTTATAGCTATCCTTGGTTTTTTTGGATACCATAGGAATCTTACCATTAAATCATTTAATTGTTTTAGGTGTGATTTAGCTGGTGGCAAAGAACAAGCTTGTATAACATAAAGAATTTTTGGAAATATGATCATTTTAATTATATAAAGCCTTTCTTCCATTGAAAAGAAGAATTTATTCCATCTTTGTATTAGATTTTTAATATTATTTAAGGTCTCTTTAAAATTTGTTTCAATTGTAGTATCTAGGTTGTTAGTTATTATAATTCCCAAGTATTTAATTATATTATCAGTAGAGATATATTTATGGTATTTTTTATTTAGATCTTTTTTATTAATATTTATAAGCAATACATTTGTTTTGTTCTCATTAAATTTAAGACTTGAAAAGTTTTGAAAGTTTTGAATTGAGTCCTATAATGCTTTTAAACAGCTATTATTATTTTTTAAAGTAATTAAAATATCATCAGCAAAAAGTTGAATTTTAAGCTCTAGGCTGTTGTCTAGTTGTATTCCTTCAATATTTTTATCCATTATTATTTGCTAAGGGTTCAATGACTAAACAATAATGGAAAAAGAGGGCAGCCTTGTTTTGTGCCCTTAGTTATTTTAATAGATTTAGACAGACAAGATCCCAGTTTTATATAAGCCAATGATTTTTCATATAATGATTTTATTAACAAAGTGAAGTTGTTTGAGAAGCCATATTCTTCTAAAACTAACCACAGATAATCCCAGTTCACTGAATCAAATGCGCTATTTATGTCTAAGCTAATAACATTCATTTTGTTTTTGTGACATTTATATAATCAATTAAGGAAAGAATTCTTTTAATGTTGTCATAAGTGTTCCTATCTTTTATAAAACCTGTTTGATCCTCCTCTATCAAAAGTGGTAGTAATTGTTTTATTCGAGCAGCATGTATTGCCATAAAAATTTTATAATCTATATTAAGAAGTGAAATGGGTCTGTATGATGAACATTCACTGGGATCTTTATTTTGTTTCAGAATTGGTGATATTAATGTGTACTTCCAAGAAGGAGGAATGTCTTTACCATTTTTAACTGATGTAAAGATATTCAATAACAACAGCAAAGCCTCATTTGATAGTAATTTAAACATTTCTGGGGTGATATTATCTATACCTGGAACTTTATTTAATTTTAGCTTATTTACTTCAGCTTTAAGTTCTGTCATTGTTATTTGTTTATCTATTAGTTGTACCTGCTCCTCTAATAACCTAACTTTAACACTGTTTTTGAGAAAAGCTTTCAATACTGAACGTGTTTCTGTTTTCTCATTTTGATTATTAAGTTTATGAAAAAATAGCCTAAAAGCTTCTAGTATTCCTTCTAAATCAGATACTTTCTTTTTGGTTTCTATATTATGTATTTCCTTGATTTGATTTGTTTTAATAATCTTTTTAGTCCTATTTGCTATTCTTCATTGGTTTTTAGGGTTCATTGAATAGTAACATAGTTTAATTTTTTCTAAGTTGATCATTGTTTTGTGCTGTAGCGTCTCTGAGTATTTTTTTTAGTATCTTCTAGTTCTTTTATTAAGTTGGTGTTTCCATTTTGAATATCAAGCTTTAAATTATCTACTTTTGACTGTAATTCCATTAATTCCTTATTCCACTGTTTTTGTTTATTTTTATACCATCCCACCGCTCTTCCATATAGGTATGCTTTCAATGCATCCCATATATATATTTCAGATACATCTTTTGTAAGATTGATATCTAGGAATGTTTGTGTCTCTTTAATATAAAATTCCTTAAAATCTTTGAGATTTGTTATGTAAGATGGTATTCTTGTTACTGATATCCTTCTCTTGAAACATAAGTCTATCTCAAATGTTATGGTGTTATGGTCCAAATGGACATGAAATTGTCTTGACTTTATTTAATTTAGAGGTTAAATCCTTTGCTATGTACACTCTGTCTATTCTAGAGTATGTATTATGCCTATGGGAAAAATGTGTAAAGAATAGTGAATCTGGGATAGCATACTCATTTATGTCAACTATATTAAAAGTTTCAACAAACTCAGATAACAACTTTGTTAAAGGTGATCTCGTAGTTTTAGTATTTGTGTCTTTTATAATGCAATTGAAATCTCCAGCTATGATTAAATTGCCTTTGGTATATTGTACAATGTCTTCTAAGTGTTGTTTGGCCACTCTAACACCTAGTCCTGGTATCCAATAAATATTCACTAATGTATATATCATTTCATTGATAGATATTGTCACTAGACAAAACATTCCTGAGTTGTCATGGAACGTGTTTATGATTTTAGGCATTATAGTAGTGTTTTTCCACAAAATTGCTCCTCCCCTTCGCTTCTGATTATAGGTGGAACTTACTAGTATTGTATATTTTTTATTGTTTATTTTATTTATGTCTTCCTGTGTAAGGTGTGTTTCCTGTAAAAATACTAGTTGCGCTTCACATAGCTTTAAATATCTATAAAGACTTCCCCTTTTGCAGCTATTATTTAAACCATTTACATTAAGAGGTATACATTTTGCAATTGGATTTATATTAGCTTTGCTTTTGTGTTTTAATGGACTGCTATGAGACTGTGCTGTACTTATAAACAGGAGTACTTTTTTCCTATCAGTTTAAAAGTTGTTTAAAGTAACTGATTTTTTTTTCTGTGAAGAAATTGTGCTTATTATACATGGTGGGGCTGGCAAAGTGTTCCAAAGTGCCTTTGACTGTGTTTATGAAAAAAGTGACTTTTAAAGATTTTTTTGCTGGTATTTGCTGCCTATTTTCCCAGAAAAGAAGCACTATTGTTTGGCTTGACCAAGGATCAATCTATCAGTTTCATGGTTGGTCCTTCTTCCAGTCCAAAAAGAAAAAGTTAAGCAAAAAGCCTTTGCTATCACAGCAGACTGCCAATTTGCCTCAGCTGCAAGTGGGTGACCCTGATGTGGCCATTAGTTGTACCTCAAATCATCATCTTTTACCCTGGATCCCTCTGGTGTAACACTTCAAACCACTATGGACCAGGGGCTGCAAGGGAGAGCCACTCTTTTTGGCCCTAAGAGAGGGAAAGGGAAGGCTTCCCTGTTTTTTCAGAAAGTCCTGCCCATCCCTGTGCGCTACTGCCATTAATAACAATGCTGGACCCATTTTTACATTCAGAAAGGAACAAAAAATAAATAAATAAATAAATAAACGTGTATCTATTCCTCCTCAAAACTCCATAGACAGGAGTAGTTTACTAGGACTGGCTCAGGGTTTAATTCAAGCTATTTATCTTTCTTGTAAAGTAGTAAAAGAAAAAGGGATACATCTTTTCCTAAAGAGATTCAAGATTCTGAATCTGGACAGGTGGATGAAGTGACAGATACATTTTTCCCTGATTTCTGATTCAGACTCAGAGGAGATCTCAGTTTTTGACTCTTCCTGTGGAGGGCTGCTTGACAGTGGCACAGGAAAATAAATTTCTTGGGTGGCAAAAGCCAGGGTACCTTTTTGGCTGGGCTTGTATAGGCCCCAGGGCCAATAGCCTAGTACCTACCTATGAACCTATCAACCTATGAAGGATCTCTTTCTCTGGGGTTATTTCCAGAATATTCCAGAGTTTTCAGCGAGAGAACTCTATGGCTTCTAAGTCCCTAAAATACTATGAGCTGTTAAAGAAGGAATTTATAGAACCAGCACCCACTCCTGCAGTTCTGTCATCTTTGGAGGATCTGTGTGTTACTGCTTGCAGTTTTCTTGAGACTCAGCCAGCTGCTCCTAAAAAGAAAGAGGGGATGTATAAAGTTCCTCATTCTTAAGTTTTTATACACTCTTTCCAAACCTGATCCAGCAGCTATAGATTTAGTTAATCCTTCTGCTGCTAAACATGTAGTTCCAATCCTACCATTTTAAATAAGGGATGCAAGATTATTGAAAATATGGAAAAAAGTCTATGCTTCTACAACTTTAATTTTCAGAATTTTGAATTATCACACTCACATGTTAATGTTTATACTGATTAATTGTGAAAGTATAAGGAATGTTTTGTCTGCATTTTATTCTTGTGAGAAAAAAAATCTGCTTTAAATAATTTAATTTCTTTTATTATTCAAGTCACTGCTCATTACATACAGTGTGTGCATGGCTTTGCTGATACTTCATCAAGGGCTATGGCCACTGGTACTGTTTGGAGGAGGTTTGCATGACTGCTTTCTCAGAACCTTCCAGATGATGTTAAAAATGAGATTTTAAATTCTCCTTTTAACAGAGATTTAGTTTTAGCCCCTCTGCTGCACAGGTGATCAGAAAGTATGATGAGAATCTCCAAGATTTTTAGCCGTCCTTTTCCAAATTTTCCAAGGGATTTTCTTACTCCCCATCCAATTTAAGAAACAAAATAAATCTTTTCACAGGATTGATTTTTTGGGATATCAACTGGACACCACAGTTCAAAGAGCTTTTCTTCCACAGGAAAAACAGATTTATATCTAGAACTATTTCTAGGGTTTTGCACTCAGACTTTGGTCACTACAAAAGAATACCTCAGGATTTTGGGTCTCACGTCTTCTATGATTCTCATGATACTCCTGGGAAGACTGTGCATGAGAAAGATAAAGTGGTATCTGAAGTCTGCTTGGTCCCAGCACTAATACCCAATTGTTTTTTTCAAATCTCAATGATGGTGTTTGTCAGAAGAGAAATCACTAGGTGGAGACAACAGATATTCCTAAATCCAGGTCTTCCCTTCTCTGTCCCTGTTCCAAAGCAACCAGTCACCACAGACACATCAGACTTTGCTTGGGGAGCAGTTTCAGTAGGAATAAAAGTACAGAATGTGTGCGACACCAAGGACAGATGCAAACACATATATATATATCAAAGAAATGCTTGCACTGATCAAGGCACTCAACTCTGTAAATCATCTTTGGTCCCTGGGATCTCTTCAACTTGTTACAGACAATACCACAGTCATATGGCACATCAACAAGCAGAGGGGAACCAAGTTGTACCTCCTTTGTAAACTAGCCATATCAGCTTGGGATATAGCTTCATAACACAGTCTCACTTTACAGGCATCTTACATTCTGTCGAACAAAACTGTGTGGTAGACAAGCTGAGTAGGACCAGGGCAGACCCTTACAAAAGGAAACTGTATCAGGGGGTCCAACATTCAGTCTATCAGCAGCGAGTTCCTCAAGTAGACCTCTTTGTCTCCTCTCTGAATAATCAGCTGGCAAGATTCTGTTTCAGGACTCCATGCAAAAAAGGCCTAGAAGACAGTTGCCTTTTCTTTCCCTTGAACAGCACTGTTCCTGTATGCTTTGCCACTCTTTCCATTAATATCCATTGTACTTCTGAAGATTCATAAGGATTATCGTGGTGACTCCCTTCTGGCCAAGGCAACTGTGGTGATTCCTTCCTTTGAAAATTACCAGATTTAATTACCACAAGCTTCCTCATAGACTGGATCTTCTCAGAAAAGAAGAGGGGTGCTTGATACACCCAAACATCGATAAACTTCATTTGACTGCTGCAACCCAACATCGATCAACTTCATTTGACTGCCTGGATGATAGGGTCTTAATTCCTTTTAGGCACCTGTTTACTGAGGATGTGCATAACAGAAGCAAGAAAGACTGCTACTACAAAATTATATATTAGCAAATGGAAAAGGTTTTCTAGTTGATGTGATGGTATCAACAACAGAACCAGCACACACAGTTATTTATTTTCTGATTTTACAATATTTGTGTAAGTTGCTATCCTTACATCCTTTTCTATTCCTATATCAAGGGTCATCTCTGCCCATGTATCCTCCTCTTTCAATGCAGTCTCATGTCAGAAGGTTTTTGAAAAGTTTTGCATAAGAGACCTCCAAGTAACCTGGTTGACAGAACTAAATCTTTCAGATCTTTGGATCAATTGTTCATTTCTTGTAAACTTAAGAAGTGACAAACAAATTATTTCCAAATGGTTGTCTAAAGCTGTTACCTTTTGTTATACTTACCATAACAAAACTATTCTAGGCAAGGTCAAGAACAACTGTACCAGGGACTTGGTTTCATGTATTGCTTTATGGAAAAGGCTGGATTCTAGAAGTATTCTAGAATATGCTATTTCATCCTTTGCAGAGCACTCCTACCACCTTGCAGATTTAGTTAGCTCAGATTATCTACTCACATAGCTAAGGCTACTGCAGCAGTGATCAGTAAACTTGCCATAACAATAGATGTTCAAATGATGACTGCTGCAGTAGCTGCTCCCTCCCTCCATCCCTCTTGTTTTGTGGTGTGTTTTTTATGCTGGGATGTGAACATTAATTTTTGTAGCTTCTAACATTGTCATTTCAGGGCACAACATCTCTGTCTGTTACAGCTAAGCTTGAGCTGCCTGAATCCTCGGCATGATGTAATCCATATAGATAAGGCTACTGCAGCAGTGATCATTCGAACTTGTACTGTTTTGATAGTTTACTTACACGCCTGCACTTTCTTTCCACCAAATGGTGATCACAGAGTTATGTCTATTCCTGTGTGGGACATGTTACCAAATGGTGATTCATATAGACTGTATGTCAATCATACTATAGTGATGCAAGATTTGCTAGTGACCAGCCCTATAAATCTCATCACTGATATGCATTAAAACATCTCCAGTGGCTTGAGTTCCTCCAGCACCTGCTTCAATCCCAGCTGCAAATTACTCATACTCTGCTCTTAAAACCCCTTTCTTGTCCTGCTCTATCCTCACTTATATTACATTATACCCCCCACACAAAACTCACCGCAGCTCTGACCAGCTCCTTCTGGACACCTATAAATCAAACAAAAACATTGATAAACTTCTTTACGAATATAGTATTTCCCATGCATGGAGCAACCCCCTCCCCTTAACATCCAAATAATTTCTAACATAAATCCGTTTAAATACCGACTTAAAACTTTTCTCCTAAATGTCAACACCTGTCACTACAATGAACCCACTTAAATCCTGCCTTGCCACCTTACTACTTCGCACACTTTTAACACCCACCTATTGCAAGTGTCTCATTGGCATCTCTTTCTGCTTTTGTTGATAAAACTTTCTAACTTTTGTACTGCATGTTATGCACATTATTGTAATGTTTATGTAAACTTCCTATTCAGGTCTTTTGTAAATTTCTAATGATCTTGTGTAAAGCACATTATTGTATTGTTTGCATACAACTTCAGATGTTTTTTCTTTATGTAACCATAAAAGGCCAATCAAACTTCTGTCATTACAATCCACACATACCACACACACACACACACACACACACACACACACACACACACACACACACACACACACACACACACACACACACAAACCTACTCTCATAAAAGGGTACATTATAAAAAAAAAGCATTTTGTTATTAGGAGCATTAAATTTGAATATTATCAAAAGGGATTTGAGAAGACTTATGGTACTAAGGTGTTAGAAAACTGAAGTTGATTAGTTTATTAGATGTAAAATTTTTAATAGCAGTACAAATAGACCAGTTTCAGTTTCAGTATTTTTAGAGAAAGACTATAAAATGCTTATCTGGGCATGAGAAATTATGCGATGTGCTGATTGTGCCATCCAAGGAATCTGTGGCATTCTGTTAACATAAGTACAATTGTATACTGTATTTTGTACTTTTAAACTATATTTTTGTTAAAGTGCTGATTTTTACAACTGTTCTTGCTGATTTGGTGCACTTTTTTGTCTACTGTAGCATAGACTAGATTCAGACCTGCTGAATCTGTTTCTGTTTGTTAAACTGAGCACAAAACCAGGCTATCTTTTGTTGGAGAGGGCCCCCTGCAACCTTTTTGCAGAAGAGTGCAATTAGGACTCATCTGATTGAAGGATGCTGGCACAGGGCTCAGTTTTGAGATTTTTTATTGGTTAAATTGCTACATAAGCCCTACATTTATGTGGGTTTGTGCTTGTTTTAACACAGCTCCATAGAGTTAGGTGACCAGCCACTGCTCTGCTGTATTCATCTGTTAACGGGTAGCACACATCCATGCTCCATTGCACACTACAGCACAGTGGGGGTAGGAATTGCTGGTTATAAATGCAAAAACTTCAGTAGGTAAATTTTCCCATAGTAGCTGCCTGTAATCCAGTTGAGAAGTCCTTAAATTGCACTTAACTGCTCAGAGAGCACCTCAGCTGTGCTTTTGCCCCTTAAGTAGTCCCCAAACCACCAAATCTACAATAGTCTCATACCATTTAGAGAACCCCTGTTAGTATAGACCCTTTATAGAGCACCCCATTAGTATAGACCCCGCTTAGAGCACCCAGTTATACCACACCCCTCCATTTTCTCTCCCCACTGGATTTAACCTAGCATTATGGATGGTCAGTTTCCCTCCATTTTTGCTACCAGCTTGATTGACATTGGTATCCTGAGGCAGTGTAGCAACTACCTCATGTACACTGAAACCCTCTGGTCTTAAATCGCCCAAGTACAATTTTTGAGATGCATCTGTACTAAGAATCTGGAATCCTTGTTGTCTCGAGCACAGAACAGTAACACTGAACAGGTTGTCAGCTCACATACTACACCTCCTATGCAAACCAAGCACTCAACGCGTAAACCATAATACACAGAGGTACTCACCAGAAACCTACCTAAACACCAGAGACCTTCCAAACACAACCATACTACACCTAATACAGCACCTACAGCACTCATTACACTTAAAAACACAAGCATCAGTGTCTCACCAAATAAGCCCATAAGGCAAAGCACATCTAAACCAAATTTTTTAGTCATAGGTGACTCCATTGTGAGACACACAGATGTCCCGCTCAACAGGCTAGACAAGAGAAGGTTACGGTCAGCTGTCTATGAGGTGCCAGGATTCGTCAGGTCACACATGCACTCAGATCTCTCAACAAATACCATTATGACTCCTTCATAGTTCATGTTGGTGTGAATGACTTAAACATACCTCACTGGATTATATGAAGAGAGAGATGATTGAGCTCTCTGAATATGTGTCTCAGGGGGTCTATATCATGAGATTTACATCTTCAAATGTCGACTCTCAGTTGTTCGACACGAAAATGTCGAACTCCAACTTTCCCGAATGGCCAAATCACAGATTTCTTTCAAACGGAAACAAATCGGTTGGCCAAACACCAACGCCACACAAAAACAAACATATTTAAGTGGGGGGCTTCAATGCCCACACCCCCCAACATGGAGGACTGTGCCCCCCACACCCCCCTAACTAAATATTCTAACTCTGAGACCGCACTACAGTCAGGGATAGGGCAGGTGTAACAGAACGACCAACCGATTTCTTTCTGTTGCAAAAAAATTGGTGATTTGGCAGTTCAGGAAAGTTGGAGTTTGACATTTTCGTATCGAACAAATGACAGTTGACATTCTAAGATGTTGATCTCATGATATAGACCTGTCTCAGGCAGGTATGTCCCTAGCCTTGCACAGCATTCTACCCTCACCTAGGATGATATCACAATATAAACAAAAAATGATTGACTTCAACAATTGGTTTAGTTTCTGGTGTCATTCTAAGGGGATCCAGTTCCTGTCAGCCTGGATGGCATGGTTGATAGACCACGCTGCTTTGTTAGGGATGGTCTTCACCTGTCACTTTTATGCTTTCAGTTACTGGCTAAGGCACTTGCCTCCCCCATAGTGCCTTTTTTAGGCAAGGTCTGAAGAACAAAATTTCTGACGTGAAATTATAACTCCCAAATAAATTAAAGGTTATGTTGCTAAACTCTAGGGTTTAAATCAGAAGCTGCACTCTCTGGAAGCACCCCTATCCCTGGAGGATGTTAATGTCTGTGCAGTCACAGAAACTTGGTTCAGGGCTGCAGAGAGTACCCTGGCCTTGCAAGGCTACAATGCCTCCCACACTTTCAAACCACAAAATGAACTTGTAAGAACCAAAGAAGGAGGAGTATTTGTCTTCATCAAAGATAAATACACCTCTCGACTAGTTAGACAGGAAACCTCCATGGAGTTACTCCAAGTTCAGCTACCTGTGGATAAGACCCCCCCCCCTTCAAGTCATCATTAGCTATAGGCCCCTTCAATGAACCATGAAACCCACACTGCTTATTTGGACCTACTTGAGTCAATCAAATTACTAGCAAACACTGTAGACATGGGTGATTTTATCTATCCCTTCACTGACTGGGAAACTTATATGAATACCAACATGCTCCCACAAAGGTTCCTAGACTTTGTTAATGCTAATGTCTTGGAACAAATAGGATGCAACCCGGCAAGGGGCTCAAATGTTCCCGACCTGGTCCTCACCACATGAGTGACCGTTGCACCACTACAAGTACAGGACCCTCGCTGGTTAGAGCTGATCACAAATCAGACACATTTGAAGTAGCTAAAAATTTCACCAAAGCTAATTATACCTTCCTAAGGGATGGTATAAATAATTTACAAGCTCCTGTTTCTACAGATGGCATTGACAACTATACTAAGGTATACACAAATGCGCTCTACAATCACTTATACAAATGTATTGACACTGCTGTACCTGATAGATCAAAACAAGATCCTCAAGGAAAAACAAGCCTCTACGGTGGACATCTATCATTAATAAATTATACAACAAGAGGAAGAAGTTGCTGTTTAAGAATAAAAAAAAGAGAGGTCCCAGCACTGGAAACCCACCCTCCTCTGTTTGAACAAACAAAAAAAACAATTTGTAAAATGCTTTAAGTGCAAGTTTGAAAAAAAATTAGCAACCATAGCTAAGGATAACCATAAGGCATTCTTCAGCTATATCCATAACCTAAAAGGTAGGACCCAGACATGTATTGAACAAGCTGTGGATAGCATCACACACACTGATTCTGTGAAAATAGCTAACTTATTAGCTGGTAGATTTGTGAACATGTCACCCCCTGTCCCCTCCAAACATTACACAAAGCATTCCCTCTACATCTCCCCACCTTGCATCTCCAAAGAACAAGTCATTATTGCTTTCTCCAAGGCCAAAAACACAGCCTCTGTGGGACCGGATGGCATCCCAGATTATGTTTTAAATGGTCTAAAACATGATTTAGCAACTCCATTAGATACAACCACAGCCTGAGTACTGGTTTTGTCCCCGATGAATGAAAAATAGCAATCGTCACCCCCTTCATAAAGGAGGTACAGCAACAGACCCTGGGAACTACAGACCCATAAGCTTAACCAGCCTTATCTGTAAGGCCATGGAATAAATCATCATGGACCTTATAAATAAGGATATAGGTGCTCTCCAAACCCTTGATCCAACACAGTTTGGATTTGGCAAAGGCAGGTCATGTCTGTTAAACTTGGTGGATTTCAACAGACCCATAGACAAAGGCAAATCTGTGCATATAGCCTACCTTGACTTAGCCCAGACCTTCAACACAATCCCACATTTGGACATCATTGATAAACTCTTCCAGTTGAATATCAACCCTTATGTCATCAGGTGGGTTGCTAACTGTCTCAATTACAGATCACACTCAGTCAAAGTTGGGACTTTACCTCAGCTGGCAGACCTGTCACCAGTGGGGTTCCACAGGGCTCAATGCTGGGCCCTGTATTGTTTGAAATACACTTCTCAGAAGTTCAGAACAAAAGGGGCTGTGGCTGACTAAGTTTGCTGATGACTGTAAATTAGGTGCAACCACTGAATCCCCAAACAATGTCAATATACTTCAAGAGGGACTTACATAAACCAATGACTGGTGCTAAAGCCATGGACTCAAACTCAGTGCTAAAAATGCATTATCACCCTGTTCGGTTAAAACAATATTCCTGTAGACAATCATATAAATAATAACACTCTAAGTAAACAACTCAGTAGTGAGAGACTTGGGAACACAAGTTGACTGTAGCCTAAACTTTGACTAGGCTACCATGTATCTACTGTGGTAAGGAAAGCATTCTATGTCACATACCTCATTAGCAAAGGCATTGCCTCAAGAGCAAAAGAGGTCATAACTCCCCTGTTGACCCTCATAAGGCCAATAATTGAGTACAATGCTCCCTTTGGTATCTACCTTACCAGGTACCTGCAGCAACTTGAGACACCTCAGAGATTTCTAACCAAGAAAATTCAGGGTCTCCAACACGTCATACATTGACAGACTGAAGTCACTGTCACTGTACTCAGCAGTGTACAGACTACTAGGAGCAGACTTGTGCCTGGCTTACAGAGCAATCTTGGATCCAAACCTAATGGAAATGCTGCACATCCGCAAGTCAAATGGGACAAGGGTCACCTGCTGTAGTGACCTTAACCTGGCCTGCAACATAAACAGGACCTGCTGGAGAGACAGATATGTCTTTCAGAGGTTGCCACTCCTCTGGAGTAGGCAACCAATTCAGATCAAACAGAGTCCCTCTATGACTCTGTTTAAGTGTAGCCTGGATGACTGGATGGGAAACCGTAAATTCCTGCCAGGGATTTCACTTATGACCCTCCTAGATATAGGCAGTCATTGCTAGCTAAGATCTCGAGTTTTGGGAAGATCCTTTATATTGGATTTCTCTAGTATTATATTGGTACACACGGCTAGGCTCATAAAGATCTTCGGGTCAATAACCCAGTAATCACCTACGAACCTATATGATAACTAGGAAACCTATGAGGTTAATGAAAGCAGCTACAAAGAAAGAAGTATGACCAATGACAATATTGTCTGGATATGCCCCTACAAATGTAATATTTATATGTGCTAATTTATTTGAAATTGTAATATAATGTGTCATAGTGCATAATACTTATAGTAATAGTAAAATACTTTAACTGTAACTTAAAGGGCCAGAATAAAGAAGGCTACATAAAATGTCAAGGTAATGAAAGATGTTATATTGTATGGACAGTTGAAATTGTAAGGAGACATAAAGTTTACTTGTGTAAGAGGTAACATAAACACAGAAGTTGATTACGTTTCATTTTCAGAAAAAATTAAGCAAGACAGAGGGTCTTCAGACCATTTGACTGCTGGGCTGTGTTAGGGGAAGATGTGTTTTTTATTCAGTTGAGAGAAGTGGGAGATGCTGACAGGGAATTGAAGTACATAACAAGGAATAACTGCATTGACAAGAGTATGTCATGACCATATTTCTGTAAGACATGTTTGCAGTTACTGGGAGGAATGGTAGGTGGTATTCAAGAACAAATATAAGCAAAATTCCTTGAGAAGTAGGGTGCAGAATGTGGGAAAAAAGAAGAAGCAGGTGTGATATGCTAGCCTGTGGAACAAAATAGGTTGGGATGTTTAAGGAAAGAATATTTATATCCATGAAGAGAATAGAGAGTACATTTCTGCCCAAAAGAATTATGTTGTAATTGACAAGGAGGAAATGTCCCCCTTTTTGAGGTACTCAGATTATAAGAAGGATAGAATGCAGTTATATAGAGATTCTACATCAAATTACACAAGGCACAAAAAGGGATAAATATGGCAATTGACGAATTTGTGGGAAATGTGTATAACAGATGCACATCACGTGACAGAAATAAAATATCACAGTAAAGCAGAAGCAAAAATATCAGAACAAGCGCATAGAAGCAAAAGACAAAGCAGTAAAATCTGTTATGAATGTGAAGGAGTTAAATGGCACAAGCATGACATGGGGGAAGTGAAACAAATAGAGAATTAAGAGAAGAGGAGAGCAAGAATGCAGAGGCTTGGCTGTCTGTCTAACACAGTTATATTGGTTGGCCGTTGCTAAGCAGAAATACCTGAATGCTGTAAAGTGGGGCTTACCCTTGTGCACCGAAGGAGTGACACAGCAAATGTATTGTTTTGACAGCTTTCCTAAAGAACTGTAGTAAGGTAGTGCATGCTCTACAATTCTGCGGGACAGTCTGCCAGTTTGTTAAAGTAAGCTTGTCTAAGGATTTTTTTGTCAACAGAAAGTGTACATGGATAGTCTAACACAGTGCCATTACAGTTGCTCAGTGCATATTGTGATTCCCTAAACAGTGCAAGGCGTTTTAAGGAGGGCAGTAGCTACCAAGTAGGTAACAGGTAATAATAGGTTTGTAGGTAATAGTGTTAAGATGGAAGGAGGCCCTTGCTTGGACAAGTAGCCCATTACATTTGTTAACTATGAGACAGTAGGGCTCAACAGGTGGGCTTAAGTAAACCAAAGAGTTTTGCTTTTGGTCTTTTGCATGATCTCTGAGTTATGACGGAAATGGATAAAATTATGGACAGTGTATACCTCAGTCAAGGAAGCAATAAATTTAGAGCAACTGCTTGTTTTTGGTTCTTTAGTAAGGAAGTGGGAGAGCTTGTAGGACACTTTAGGGCAGTTAGGTGTTTTTTTTGCTTGTTGTCCCGCATTAAGGAGAAAGAGTTTGGATGAGAAACAGATGAATGTACTTTTGCTGTGAGATTACTAAAAGGGGCCCATCCATGAAATATTAAGCTTACTGTCTATGACAAAGAGAGTCTTTTTCCAATCTTGAATAACAATACTGACTTTTTTGTATTCAGGGTCAGTTTCTTGAACTGAAGTCAGCTCCAAACGTTGCAGAAATCATTTTTTGTTATGAGTTAATTTTACTTGTACTGGTTACTGACTCGGTGATGAATGATGAATTCAGTCATCAATATACATGAGGCAGGTAATGGTGGGTAGTTCCCAAGGGAGATTGTTAATAAACAGTAAGAACAAAAGTGGTCCAAGAACCAGCCCTTGTGGCGCACCTATATTAGTGGTAGAGATGCCTGTATGGTTTAGGTTGCAATTAACTGTAAATAATCTACATTGCCTGAGTTTCATAATAAACTGATTGTGATCTATACACACAAAAGCCCTTTTTAGAGCTTTAAAGATGTTGTCTATCAGTTCGCCTTTTTCCACATTAAAGAATATTTTCCTAGAAAGAGTGAAGATGCCTGAATATATATATATATATATATATATATATATATATATATATATATATGGTTACACTTCAAAACATCTAAAACTTATAACATCTAAATTCAAAACATCGAGACCACGACATCTAAAACCCAAATAATCGAAAATCGACCTTTAGCGATTGAACATTCAAATGTTCGAATGTGTCAAAAAATAATATTAAAAAAAAAAAAAGAAAAAGGAAAGGGTTTAAGCAGGGGGGCAAGCACCCCTGCAGCCCCCACAACTCCCGCCACTTAAATATACCAACTCTGAGATTGCACTTCAGTGTGCTACAGTGCGGAAATGGAAAATTTCCCATTCCCTGCACTGTAGCGTGATCTTGGAGTTGGTATATTTAAGTAGCGGCGGGTGCATAGGGGGCTGGCCCCCCTGCTTACACCCTTTAATTTTTTTCTTTTGTTTTTTTTTTTTTTTTAATTTTTATTCATATTCGAACATTTAAATGTTCAATTGCTAAAGGTCTATCTTTAGCGATTCGAACATTTAAGCATTCGGATATGTAATCTAGACCCTTTTTGTGAGTAGCTTCTTTACTTGTTTTTTTCGTTACTGCCTGAAAGCAAAATTCTGAGTAGTCTAGAATGAAATGAAGAGCATTGTGAGGAGAGGGACGTATCAAATTTACGCAAACACTGCTGAATGTCAGGTAAAATTTCAGCAGACAATACTATACAGCCTTTGCTGTGAGGAAATATGTTTGGGCCTGCTCATTTTTATAGTATTCCAAAAATGCTTGGGATGAGCAAAGTATACAGTATTTGTTGCAAATGCCTGCAGTAGTTTGTCTTAGCCTGGTTTATGCTACAGAGCACCCAAAATATTAATGAAGTATGGCCTGCCCAACCTGCAGTAGTGTGTGCATCTGTGATCAGATTTCTGCCTCTAGACCAGAGGTGCCGGAAGTTGTTGAACACTGGGGGGGGGGGGAGAGGGTGAGAGGGGCACTTAGTAATCTAAAAAGGGCAATTTTTTAAAACTATTTACTACCACAACATAGGTTCACCTGGAGGACATTTTAAACTTAGCCAATTTCCCTTTTGGTGCTTGAATTAACATTTCCTGATTGGTCTTACCTATCCCATGGCTGATAATTGTATATTAGCCCTAGTGAGAATAAATGTGATCATACTATAGATAATTTGAGGGGACCCATGTAAGGGATGCAGCATTTAGGAACTGCCTCTATCAATTAGTGGCATGAGGGTCAGTCCTGGAGTACATTTTCTATTACCCATCTTTAGATCCAAGTTGCATTTGAATGTGGACAGGGATGAGCTTTGTTTTACTTGAATGGATAGTCTGTTCTGGAACAGTGGCAACCTCTGTGATATATATCCATCTCTCCACAACATTCAGTTTAGATACCTGGACTGAGTATTTCTGATGCCATTTGACTTGTTGATGTTCAGTAGGTCCATCTGTATTAGGTCGGAGGATGCCTTGTATACCAGACATGTCACCTCTAAGCACTCTGTAGGATACTGTGTATATTGATAAATCTTTGAAGTGGTCCATGCAAGACTTATTGTTTAGGACTTAAATCCTTACTAATATTGATTTTGACTACCTCTAGAGATGTTGCGTGGGGTCTGGACAGATACATGCCAAAGTGGGCATTATACAAAATGATTGACCTAATGAGGGCTTTGTAAAGGGGGATGATAACATCTCTAGATCTAGTCAAAATCAATTTGTTTATAAGCTGTGCAATGTAGAAAAACTTTCTTATGACTCTGTGCATATGTTGGTCAAAAGTTAGGTCATTGTACACACAAGTTCCCAAATGCCAAACAACTGGGTCAGTTCTCAGGGGGCATTGTCAATTTGGCAGTTCCCTGGAGTAGATAACTTTGCAAAGGATACAATAATGTATTTCTTGGAATTTAATTTTAATTTATGATTCTGCCATCAGTTATTGTTTGGGACAAACCTTCCGGCATGATGGCTAAGTCATTTGGGGATTCCATAACTGCTCCTAGCTTGCAGTCATCTCAAACTTAGTTGGCCAAAGCCCTTTGGTATTTCCTTCTACTTTTGATATGTATATGCCAAACAGAAAAAGTCTCAGCACTGAATCCTGGGGGACTCCATTGGTGACTGGTCTCTTCCCCTATTTTGATCTTCTGCATCCTGTGAGCAAGCATACATGTATGTATTCTTTGATTCACCTTCCAGATTGTATTAACCTGATTGTATTAAATTATATTCCTTGTATAATACAGCACCACTTGTTAGAATGTGGTTTAAATTTGTAGTTTGGAACAGTCTTCTAGTAAGGAATTAAACAAAATATATGAACCAATAATGTCAAAACTACCATTTCAGAAAATTTCAACCATAAAAGGCCAATCAAACTTCTGTCATTACAATCCACCAATATTAGTTGTTGTGTCTTTCGGCTTTTTCCGGTTAGGGGTCGCCACAGCGGAACTCCAGTCCGCTAATGATTGGCAGTAGATTTTTACGTGCCGAGTTGCCAGCCCTGACGCACAACATTAGTAAATATGCAAAATATCTGCAGAAGTAAGTCATCTAAATAATGCCACATTAAAGGGATCTGTAACTAATGAAGAGATTTCTGCTAGCAAACAACTTTATATTTCATTGTTTCATCTACAAATAAAGTGCCTGTTGCCCTTGAATAATACATTGCCTATGCTACAATAAAAAAATGACAAGCTAGTCATTTTGCAATGGAAAATGGATGGCAAACTGATAACAGAAACATAGTTAACTAGATAACTCCTCCAAAGGAGGCCGTTCATAGGATTGCAGCATCCACTCTCTTTAAAGTACAACTCAGTACAGTATTAGTGATCTATCTGCATACTGTGGGAGTAGAACCCACAGCTTTTTGCATCAAAAGCAAGTATACTACCTGTTGTGCTAGTAACAATGCAAACAGCTTAGCATAAGTAACACTAAACTTCTCTTCCCCTGAAGCTCTCCGCTCCTTGTAAAATCCACTCGACAGTCAAACTATAAGTCTCAACTTTGCAGCACAAGAAATCTGGAAAAAGTCAAAATCTATTGGGGGGGACAAAAGCCCAAACAACAGGGACACATTTTTAACATTGCTTGCATAATTTTGGAAAGTTGCTAGAATAAAATGTGTTACCACCATGCATTTCACTGCCAAGTGTTGAACCCAGGACCTTGTGCACTACAGTTAGATCAACATACCAGTATGCCAAATCAGCAGTTGCCTAAAAGAAAGGAAGACTGAAACTTAAATGGCTATCATTTAATGAATTCAGTTCTCACTTCTCACCATAGCTCTCAACCTCTTAGCACAAAAAAACCTGGATAAAGGCAATAATGGGGGAATACAGCCCCAAAATAGGGACATATTTCAAATACTGATCTTATAAACTTAGACAATTGCTAGAATAAAAGGTTTTGTGTTACCATTTATTTTTTGAAGAATATGAAGTCTGAAATTCAAATCCCTGTCATTATTTAGTGAATTCAATCCTTTAGTGATTTGCCACAAAAATCCTGAAAAACACAGATTTTATGAGGAACACATAAAAAAAAAAACAAGTCATCAATTCACAAGTGGTGGTGGCTAGTGACTTTGGGCTCTTTTTACCTTGTACCCAAGGTACTGGGTTTGTGCCCAAGTGCCTCTAGCCACCAGGTATACACACACACACTTGTGTGTGCGAGAGAGACAAGAGTTCCAAAATAACACTGAAGTATTATTATTAGTATTAGTAGTAAGTAAATAATACTGAAGGCAGGACAAATACACACACACACACACACAGGTTTATTCAATTTTTACAAACTAAAATAATAACCCTCTTGACACTGCAGTTTCAAAATACAGCAAAATGGTACCTTCAAGACAGTGATCAGTCCACATAGCCCTTCCAGAATACATTATATCTTAACTAAAAGGCTGCAGACTTTCAGACTAAGTCCAACTTTCACCTCTAAAAGCAAATACTTCCACAAAGTATAAACCACAATTTACACTCTGTAGGTTAGCCCTGAATGGGACCTCTCTCTCTTTTGTTCCAGATCTTCATTTTAGCTAAACTCTATGTAAGAAAAAATTTGCCTTCCAGACTATTTTCCCTTCATATTATAGTAATAGGCAATAAGACATTGTGGTCTAGCTAATTTATCTAAGTAAACTCTGCTACTCTGTACCGCAGCATCCAGTCTGACTTCATATAATACACAATATTCTGATATGGAAAGGATCTCAATCCATTGTTTACTTGCAGCTATGATGTTGAGAAAAGATTGGTCCCTGTTACAACAGTGTCCACCTCAGACAATATATTTATCTAAAAAAGAGATGAACCTGGCCTTTCTTTGGAAGCTGACAACTATGTATGCATTTAACCTAGC
The DNA here is from genome assembly GCF_019279795.1 of Protopterus annectens. Lineage (NCBI taxonomy): Eukaryota > Metazoa > Chordata > Ceratodontiformes > Protopteridae > Protopterus > Protopterus annectens. The sequence continues at coordinate 781,982,305 of NC_056733.1, read as the reverse complement.
CTAGTGGGCCTAACCTGGACAACAAAGGCTAATTAAATAAACAATCTAAAATCAAGTGAATAAAATGTACAGTTTTTTACTTGAACTAAAAGAACACCACAATAGCCATTAGTTTTGACTTATTTGTAAGCTTTGCAGTTTGTTTCAACTTCTGCATGATAAATTACCTGGCAGTTTGTTCCAACTTCTGCTCCCGAATACAAAACGGCATCTCAGCTCGCTACAACGGCAGCTCTGCTCTGTCCATCAACCTAAACAACAGTTGGGAAGGCAGCTCTGCACGTTAAGCCCTTAAGCTCAATTCCGACAGGCCATTTCACAGAGCTGACGTCATCGTGCACATGATGACGTTAGCTGAAAAAGCCAGAAAACAAATTTAAAAGTAAAAACACCGGGAAATTGGATATTGTTTTGTTTAATTTGTATACAGAAGTGGGGGGGGGGCGCCTCTTCCCCCTCATTCTATGGTTCTGGCGCCCATGCTCTAGACCTTAGTTTTAGTTATTCCACCAACACCTACACTTATACAAGTAAACACATATGCACATACACCAACTGGGAATTCATCTGGATGGTGCAGTGGCACAGCTGTTAACGTTGTTGCCTCACAGCAAGAGATTCTCCGGTTTATTCTCAGCTGGAGTGCCTTCTGTGCAGAGTCTGTATGTCCTCCATGCATCCATGTGGGTTTCCTCCAGGTGCTCTGGTTTCCTCCCATATAACAAAGACATGCATCTGGAGCATTTCTCCCTGGGCCTCATTTGAAAATTGGCTTGTTCCAAGTTGGGCTTTCCCAGTAAACAAATGTTAAATAAATAAATAAAATGTGTACTCACTGGCTACTACACTGTATGTCCTTAAAATATCAACTGGCAGTCTACAACTGACAGTGCCTTTGGGATGGAAGCAGACAATGCAGATCTATTGCTATGGTAAGTACATGACGTTTGTTTTCTAGGTGTCTGCATCTATACAGGGTACCTACTAACTGCTGCTGTGCAATGGGCCATGGCAAGCAAATGCTATAAATTTATACAGGCACTTAAAATATAAGAAAATGTCTTCTAAGCATTCTGGCCAATAAAATGACTTCATTTACAGCTTTCTTATGTATTTCCTAACTCTGATAGACCAGACTACAACCTACTACTGCTAGATGGAATATCCCCATCCACTTAATGTAAAAAAGAAAAAAAGATTGCTTGAGAATGTATGCTACTACAAAAGCACCTTTACAAACAAGCTAGACAAAGCAATTTCAAATAAATTAGACAACAGCAAGACAGTGTGAGCAAATACAGTAATCTCAAGATAAATATTAGATCTCTCAGATCATCCACTGAGTTTGCTAAAAATTGTAAAACCAAATCATTGTTAATAAAACATCTGTTTCTCTACTACCTTCTAAAGAAAATGCACTGCCTGCATCCCCTAATGTTATAATTTCTTTTTCCATTTCAAAATAAACTAAAAGTATATAATTTCAGTTAGAGCTGCTGAGTAGAAGATTACATAAGTTTTACAAGTATGCCGAAGGAGTATTTGGTATACCTTTGTGTTTCTGCCTTGCATGTGTAGGTTTACAATGCTCCATCAGATTGTTGCCCGGGAGTTCTTCACTGAATTTAGGGGCGTGTCTCTTAGCTATCATTTCCTAGTGCTCTAAAACAAGCTACCTCTAAAGTTAAGCAGATCGAAGAGATTCTCAGTAGTCAGACAAGAATTAAAACATTTCTTTATCACAAGAAAATGATGTACTGTATAGTGAAAGTATGTTATACTATATTATTCAGCCTGATAGATTAATTAGGGTCTATATTAGATCAGCGAATGCTTAAAAAAGCTAACGCTGATTGATCGAACGTATGTGAGCGAATGTTTAAAATATCGAAGCAACAGAAACCAGAATTTTTTCCTAGGGAAGGAATTCAGTTGTCCGTTTCTGTTGCTTCGGTATTTTCAGTGCTGTGGTGGAAAGTTAAGGGTCGGATTCAGGTAAGTGTGCGATTGTGTGGATGTGAGTGTTAGGGTGGGTTAGGTGAGTTAGGGTTAGGGTTAGGGTGTGGGTTAGGTATGTGTGCGATTGTGTGGACTTGAGGGTTAGGGCGGGTTAGGTGAGTTAGGGTTAGGGAGTGGGGGAGGTGAGTGTGCGATAGTGACGGACCTTAGGGTTAGGGTTTGGGTTAAGGTAAGTGGATAGTTAGTGGTGTGTGTATAGTTTAGTGTGGGTTAGGTGTCAGATTTTAGGTGTATGTGTGTGGATTGCTGTTTGTTTGGTGTGCTTGTGTTCTGTGTATGTGTTTTGGATCGGCAATTTTTTTCCCTAGGAAAAAAATCGCTGATCTGACAGTTCGAGATTGTAAGCTTTCACTTACATAAGTTTGATCAATCAATGTTCACTCCTTTAAGCATTTGCAGATCTAATATAGACCCGATTAATTGTATGTTTAATCCTCTGTTGTCTTATCTACATAAACAGCACTCAGTATTTCACTGACTACACCCTCCTTTCACAGCAGCATCCACCCAGATTCCATATTCTATTTCTGCCTCCTGTCTCAATCACCATTTGGCGTAATGGTGAAGATCTTTGCTTCCCATGCATAAAATACAAGGTTCCCCCACCTCCGAGAAACATCCTGAGTGTTTCCATCTCAAACTCACGAAAAAATGAAGCTGTAGGCAGCAGCACAGACTCTAGATGGTGCCCTACAGGGGGAGAGTTGCATAGACCAACCACTCTCAGCATCTACTGTGGTGCACAGTATCCTCAAGATAGGAGAACACAGATCACAGACTGCATGCTGTGGCAGGGATAGTCATACGATAGTGTTAAAATATGGCTCCAGGTGATTTGGTCATGTTGACTGATGTCGCCAAAATGGGCGTGGGTATTTGGCAGTGATAAATGGGTCGAGGGCCTGGCCTACACTCACCTATGGCAGGGACCCATGCTAATGGTGGGAAGAGTTTATGTGCTCCTATTGACAGCATGTGCCCACCATAAAGCACAGAAGCCCTAGATCAATAAGCTACTGGCTGGCAGGTGTGCCGTTGACGAGCTTTGGTTACCTGGGATAGCTTCATTGAACAAAAGCTGGACATAAAACCAATCAACCTGCCAAACATGAACTAAGAGTTGCCACACTCAGTGAAGGTTTACTGACAGGATGAGGCTTGGAAGAGGATGACATAATGGTAAGGAGGAACTGGGGCATTCCATTTATCCAGGAGACAAAGTGGAAGGGCAGAAAGCCACATTCTACTACTCAGGAGGAGGACAGGCTAGAAATGGTGTAGGAAGTGTGGTGAGAAAGAGGCTTCAGAAGGGAATGAGAGATGTCATCAAAATTAGTGACAGTCTTGTGGTAATCAGTCTTTAATGTAAAGAAAGAGCAGTATTTATAATCTCAGCCTATGCCCCACAGCAGAGTTGTGATAGTGAAGAAGACAGACAGCAGTTGCAGGACTTATTAGACATTGATAACGAGTGACATGAGTGCACATATCAGGAAAGATAGAACAGGATATGAGGATAGTCTAGATTCACATGGATGGTGCAGCAGGAATAAAGAAGGAGAGACCATTCTAGATTTCTGTCTGGCAAAAGGCAGATAACATACAAAAATGGCCAACATGAAATGTAGGTAGACTTCCTCCTATTAAGGAAAGGACACTGGAGTGGAATCAGTGATTGCAAAGTCATCTCCAGTGAAACAGTTGGCCCACAGCATAAACTTCTGGTTGCTACAATCAGCTGCAAGCAGTTGTCAGAGAAGGCTCTAAGGTCAATAGAGACCAAGCTGAAGATGTGGCAGTTGACTGGAAAGAAATTACAACAGTTCAAAAAATTACTCAGGGCTGTACTGCCTCAAGAAGAGGAGGAAATAAGAGAAGTTGCAATAGCAAAGAACAAGGCATCACAGGCACTCTACCAACTTCTGGAAAGTGGCTCAGTGGATGGCACAAAGAAACTATATCATGTTGCAAGGCAAAGACAGAAAGATAAAGAAGATAGTCAGACACCCTTCATAAAGGATGCCAGCAACAACCTGCTCACCAGTCCATAGGACATCAAAAGCAGATGGAAAGAGGACTTCCAGCAGCTTCTGAATGAAGAAAACCCCACAGGAACTCTACTACCCTAGATACAGCCCATGGTGGGAGAAGAGGAGGAGCCCACCATAGAAGAAGTAAGAACAGCACTAAGGAAATGGAAACAGGGAAAGCAGCGGGCTCACATGAGGTCACAGCAGATATGATTAAGATGTTGGGTAAGATAGTGGCAAAATGGCTCCTGAGGGTACTCATAGCAATATGGAGTGAAAGAAGTATCCCAGTTGATGAAGAATAACCATACTAGTTTCAGTGTTCAAGAATAAAGGAGACATTCACAACGGTGGACAGTACAGAGGTATCAGACTTGTGTCACATTGCATGAAAGGTTTGGAGAGGGCAGAGGTATCAGACTCGTGTCACATTGCATGAAAGGTTTGGAGAGGGCAGAGGTATCAGACTCATGTCACATTGCATGAAAGGTTTGGAGAGGGCAGAGGTATCAGACTCATTTCACATTGCATGAAAGGTTTGGAGAGGGCAGAGGTATTAGACTCGTGTCACATTGCATGAAAGGTTTGGAGAGGGCAGAGGTATCAGACTTGTGTCACATTGCATGAAAAGTTTGGAGAGAGCAGAGGTATCAGACTCATGTCACATTGCATGAAAGGTTTGGAGAGGGCAGAGGTATCAGACTCGTGTCACATTGCATGAAAGGTTTGGAGAGGGCAAAGGTATCAGACTCGTGTCACATTGCATGAAAGGTTTGGAGAGGGCAGAGGTATCAGACTCGTGTCACATTGCATGAAAGGTTTGGAGATGGCAGAGGTATCAGACTCATGTCACATTGCATGAAAGGTTTGGAGAGGGCAGAGGTGTCAGACTCGTGTCACATTCCATGAAAGGTTTGGAGAGGGCAGAGGTATCAGACTCGTGTCACACTGCATGAAATTTTGGAGAGGGCAGAGGTATCAAACTCGTGTCACATTGCATGAAAGGTTTGGAGAGGGCAGAAGTAGTGTTTGATCTTACAGAGGGGTTTCCAGTGGGAATGTGTGTGCATTGGGTTTCAGCTCTGATCCCACTGCTGTTCATACTGGTGATGGACTACATTAGCAAACAGGGGAGAGGGGACAGATCAGCAAAGTTGCTGCATGCAGACAATGTGGCATTACAGACAGACTCTGAGGAAGAGCTTCTGCAAAAAGGTAGGGGAATGGAATACAAAACTGAAGGTACATGGGATGAAACTGAGTACTGATAAGACAGTTATAATGGCAGCAAATAGGGGAATCAGAAGAAGCTGAAAATTGAGGTAGACAGGAAAACGGTGGGACAGATTAACAGGTTTAAATATCTGGGAGGGGTGGTTGAGGAGAGGGGAAGTCTCAATGAAGAGGTCAAAGCTAGAATCAGAGGGGCTGCAGCCAAATGGCACAGAGTGTCAGGGGTATTGTATGATAGAAGAATACCCAAGAAGCTGAAAAGTAAGATGTACAAAACAGTGGTGCGATCAGTACTATTATATGGTACAGAAACCTGGGCAGTAAAGGCAGAGCAGTTGAGGAAAGTAGAAGTGATGGAGATGAAGTGCCTGAGACAGGTGGTAGGATGCACACTATGTGACAGAAGTAGAAATGAGGACTTAAGAGAAGAAGCCAGAGTAGATCCAATTACAGAAAACATCAAAGAAAACAGATTACTGTGGTTGGGACAAGTGCAGAAAAGCAGAAGACAATCTCTGGTGAAGAAAATTTGGGACAGACAGGAAGAAGACAAGATGAAACAAGGGTGTCCAGCAAACAGGTGGATGGATTGTGTGAGAAGACCTGTGACAGTCAGTCTAAGAAGATAGGAGAGTGGCATTGAATAGGGAGAGATGGGGACAAGTGGTGTGACACCATGACTCCATATAGAAAATGGGAAAAAGGAGGTTGATAACTATAATGATTCTCATCTATGATTGTGAAGTTTTTGACTGCTGTATTTCCTCCAAAACAGCTAGAATAGTTGGGTCTATATCAGGTTATCAAAAACTTTCTTTATCGAATGCCTTTTCATCGAGCCCTATTCATCGAACCACTTTACAGCGAACCATTAAATCAGTGAAACTTTTTCCCAGGGGAAAGGAGATAGGTGGTCGTTGTTACACATTTGCTCTTTTCCAGTGTAGTGCGATCTCGCAGTTGGTATATGTAATTGGGGGTGGGTGGGGGGCAACCCCCCCACACTGGTTTGTTTAGAATGATGTCATTTTTGTAACAATCGCTCTGGTGGCCAAGTAGCTTTTATCCCTGTGTAAAAGTTTTGCTGATTTGACGGTTCATTGAAAAGTGGTTCGATGAATAGTGTTCAATGAAAAGGCGTTCGATAAAGAATGTTTTCGATAAACTGATATACACCCAGGATAGTTCAGACATCTTGACATATGTGCTTATCATCCTTATTTGTTTATTTTATTTTATTTTACATTTGTTGACCGGGTTTGTCCTACTGAGCTGAAGAGCCCTTTTTCAGCAGAGGCCCGGGGAGAAAAGCTCCAACATATTATACAATTTTCATTATAAATTAGCACTAAACAGCAATGTTACAGGATTATTACAAGGCATTAAGTAGCAATACAATGTTATACAGTGTCAATAATTAGGAGTATAGCATAACTATTTCAAGATGTGTTAAAAGAAATATGTCATGAAGATGAATATAGTTTTTGGGGTAAGTGGTTACAAAACCTCAGTTTTATCATAATGTTGTTGCATGAAGGCAAGACAATTACAATAGAATGTTTCTCTGAAGTGATTTGCTTAATAGATTTTAGAAGACAGTAGAAAGAGTAGTCAAGGAAGATTAGAGAGAGCTAGTGAGAAAAGTGAGTTAAGGGCAGAAAGTATATTAAGGTATGAGAAGTAGGGGATGTTAAGGAGGGAGAGTGCAGTGGCAGGACCAGTGACTTTTAAAGTGCTCTTTGGTGGCCGTCTTAAATTATTTAGGATGTGTAAGGGTCCTGATTTATGTTATACAATTATATATTAGGCACTCTCTGGCTCTTGACTGATTTGTAATCATGAATATGCTGGTTGGCTTCTGATAATGAGTATTTGAAAAATAATTTAATTGTGCTAGTCTACAAATTATTTGACATTTGCATGCAGTTTTTTCTTAGTGGCACTGCTCTAGACCCCTTGTTTTCCCCAGACTCTTTCCTTGAACAAACTCAGAGACAGAGTTAATCGTACACTGTTTGGTTGCCACAGGCTTACTTCCTTTCTCACATCAGAGGCCAGATCAGTTACTAGCTAAGGAACACTGCAGACTTAGATGAAGTGTGGTCTGCCTTTTAAAGCCAATCCCTCCCATAAAAATCTGAGCGACGTCCAGATCCTGTCTGATAGGATCTGCAGACTTATTCTGCTTCCACCATAGACACGAGAATTATTTCATCACCCCATCTTGAGCTAACTAGCTCACCATAAAACAACACTCTGTTATGATTCTGAAGTGTGGTCGGTGCACTCAGCCTGCTTCACACATATGATGACCATGTGTTCTCATTTATTTTGAGCCCAAAAATGTGAATGTACTTCCCTCTCCATTAGGAACCATAAACAATTAAAAAGTTTTACATTTCAACTCTTTTCATATTTAGACGTTAGGGCTGATTGTAATTGTTTTCTCTGTCATTCTATAACCTAACTGCTTGCATTAAGAGTTCCTCTGCTCACCTCTTTAGCATGTGTATTTTTGATTTCCCGCCAGTGTAGTGATGGAATTGTCTCCATGCGTCCCCCTTTTTGTATCGACTCCACTGTGTATCACGGTCGTTTAACATACACCTATTTAAAACGTTCACTTTTTGTATTTTTTATTCTGTTTATTGATGTTGTTGTACTCTGTTTCATTTTCTTTTGGCCAGTGGCTGAAATGGGTCCTTGTACATGAGTCCATTACCTTGGTTATCAAACAAAGAAATAGTCAATTTATGAATATTTATTTATTTTCAGGCTACAGATCTAATCGTAGGACACAAAAACTGCATACTTTAAAAGTGAAAGGGAAACATCAAAAATAAAATGCTGGGCACACACACACACACACACACACACACACACACACACACACACACACACACACACACGCTTGCACACGTGCTCACGGGCACACACATATACACACACATGCGTGCACGCTAGTTTTCCAAATCTAAATGTAAATTCCAGTCACCCATATGCTGTCATTCATTTACTTGATGGTTTGCTGTTATTAAAACTAGTACATAATTAAAGCAATGTTGTTGCACCTGTACCCAGAATGTACAATTTTTTAATTCTGGACAAAAAGTTATTTCATGAAAATAAATGAAAATATTGCAGTTCATACTTAAACTTATGTTTCTGGTATACTTACTAGGAGAGAGGAATTTTACAGGAAGAGGGTTAATTTTTTTGCAATGTCTTATAAAGACCACCAAATACAAGTGATTGGCTGCAGTTGAACTTTGGATTACTTGTGAAAGTTTCGCTGGAAGTCATGACCTCTGCCATTTAGAGTCCCATTAAAAATTTGACAAACTTGGCCTCCTTTGAAAGAGGAATGGTTGGAACGTGGCTTTAAAAGGATTGAAAAATACAACAGATTGTTTCCTGGTGACCCGAGGATATACTGTGATGAAGATGTAGCAAAATGTGTAAATGAGTGAAGAGCATTGATTATGGATAAGGAGTTTGCAGATTAGGGTGCAGAAAAACATGCTTGCTCTTAGAAATCGATCGCTGTAGTTTTCCCTTGTACTGGTAAGGTTTGTAAACCAATAGACTTAGTTAACAGATATTTTGATTTGTTTGATACTGATATGTAGACCCAAGGAATAAATCAGCAGTCAGTAGCTGATTTGTAGAAGTATAAACTTTTAGCTGTGCATTGTCTTGCTTTAGGAAAAAGAAACTTGTGTGTGCTATTAGCCCTAGCTATTCAATGTTTGCAATTACCTGGTACAATATATCTGTGTGTGCATGTGTGTGTGTGTGTGTGTGTGTGTGTGTGTGTGTGTGTGTGTGTGTGTGTGTGTGTGTGTGTGTGTGTGTGTGTGTGTGTGTGTGTGTGTGTGTGTGTGTGTGTGTGTGTGTGCACATGTTTATGTGTGTGTGTGTGTGTGTGTGTGTGTGTGTGTGTGTGTGTGTGTGTGTGTGCTTGATTGACATGTGTATGTATGTGTGCATATGCATGCATGCGTGTTTGTGTGAGCGCACGTGTATGTGTGTGTGTGTGTGTGTGTGTGTGTGTGTGTGTGTGTGTGTGTGTGTGTGTGTGTGTGGAGAAGGACTATGTAAAATTTTAGATAAACCAGATATTTGAAGTGAGTTAATTAGAGCCTAGCATGTTTTTAACAACTGCTTCCTTTCATATTTGAGCCTTTGGGTGTGCCAAATGTCTTCTGTTAATCTATCTAAAATGTGCTAATTGATTAAAACTCGTAACTGTGCTTCAGTTTGCTTGTCAGCAATAGTTTAGCGGCATTTTAAATAACTATATTTCAGTTTGCATTTCAGCAATAGTTTAGGGGCGTTTTAAAAATGCTGACTGTTGAAAAAAATGTTGACTGTTGCAGAGTTTTGGGTCAGTTTCTAAGCAACATTCTGACTGTCAGTATGCAGGGTTAGCACAGCTCGAGTCTACCTTCCAAGTGTTGAGCATTTGATAATAAACCTATATTTACATACATATCTATATATTTAAAGCAAATCTAAAGCATTCTTTAGCTATTTACACAACCTCAAAGGCAATACACAATTGCATGCAGAGCTCATTGTAAATGGAGCCACTTATACTGAGCCAGAAGATATAGCAAACCTCCTGGCTGATAAATTCAGCTCATATTTTACCCCTTTCTCCCCCTCAACCTTCCCTCAGGAAATATCATCAAACTCCCCCTGCTATCACTAGGAACAGGTCCTTAATGCTCTTTCTAAGACCAAGAACACTGCATCAATGGGTCAAGACAATATCCCAGGATGCTTTCTAAATAGCATGAAACATGGCCTATTGGGGCCTCTGAAATTACTATGTAACTGTAGCCTCCAAACAGGTTTCATACCTCATGAGTGGAGAAAGGCAACAGTCATCCCTCTGCACAAAAATGGACTATCTGCAGACCCTGGAAACTACAGACCCATAAGTCTCACTAGTCTTATATGTAAAGCCATGGAAAGACTTATCATGGAAATGATCAATTGAGATATAGTAAACCTCCAGACACTGGACCCAACCCAGTTTGGTTTCGTCAAGGGCAGATCATGCCTACTCAACCTGGTGGACTTCTTTGAGAAGGTCACCAAAGCAATGGATGAGGGTGAAATTGTTCACACTGCCTACCTTGACCTGGCCAGGGCATTTGACATGATACCCCACTCGGGTATTGTTGTCAAACTCAAGAGATTAGATACAAACCTGTATGTCACCCAGTGGATAGCCAACTGGCTCACAGACAGAATCCAGAAAGTTAGAATTGGGGAGTCCACCTCTACAAAGAGGGCAGTCACAAGTGGAGTCCCTCAGGGATCAGTCCTTGGAGTGCTCCTTTTTAGCATTTACTTCTCAGAAGTCAAGGCCAATGTTAGTGGTCTCTGGGTGACTAAATTTGCAGGTGATTGCAAATTAGGAGCTGTTATTGAATCTCACACTGACACAAATGTTACCCAGGAGGGGCTGACACAGACAAACAATTGGTGTCAGAGTCATGGACTAAAACTAAATGCCAAGAAATGCATAATAGTATCCTTTGGGAAGTTATCCATCCCTGGTAACTATCATATTGACAGCACACCCTTTAAAGCTGACCCAGTAGTCAGGGATTTAGGGACAAAGACATAGATAGTAATCTAGCCTTTAACCACCATGTGTCTACAGTGGTGAGGAAATCATTCTATATTGCACAACTTATAAACAAAGGTATGGCATCTAAGTCCAAGGAAGTCATTGTTCCACTGTATTCGGCATTCATCAGCCCTATCATTGAGTACAGTGCCCCCTTTGGTATGTACCTAACCAGGCATATGCAACAATTGGAATGCCACAGAGGTTCCTCACTAAAAAAATACAGGGCTTAAATAAAATGTCCTATGCAGACCGCCTCAAGGCCCTATCCTTGTATTCTGTCTCCTACAGACTTTTGAGGGGATATCTATGTATGATATAAGCCTCATTTACGATTCTTACTGTAACCTAATCATCACTTACACTTGACGGTTGAGATCCTTGGCCCATAAACTGATGCAGGTGTACGTTGATCTGTCAAAGTGCAGACAACGTGCGGGAAGTGCCTGCTCATGGTAACGAGCAGCTGTGGTAGTGTCTTCTCTTCATAACCAGCTCCATTTTGTGTTGCCACTCTGGTCATGTAAGTCTTCAATCAACCCCCCCCCCCCCAGGCAAGATGAGTGCAAAAAGAAAGAGCTATTCCGTTGAGTACAAGAAAGGAATTGTGGAGGACTCCCATGGAAAGAATCTGATGGCTTTCTGTAAAGAGAAGAAGTTAGATCTCTGAATGGTCTGAAAATGGCAAGCAGCGTACGTTAACCTCAGTCAACAGGCCGACAAGGGAAATGCTCAGAAGTTTAAGTGTGGATCAGGTCGGCAACCATTATTTCCTGAGCTTGAAGACATCATCTGTGAATGGATTGCAAACAGGAGAGCAATGGCTTTGGTTGTGTGCAGGGCTGCTATTCAAGCATTTGCCCTTGCAATAGCACCACAGTTAGAAAAATCCACAGAAGAATTCAAAGCATCACAACATCGGCTGGATGGCTTCTTTCAGCGATATGAACTGTCTCTAAGAAGATCAACAACACTGTTCAAGCTGGAAGATACTCAAGTTATTAAACGTGCACTTGCGTTCAAGTCCTTTGTTGATGACATTGACTTTTCTAAATACCAACTCTCCAACATGATTGCTATGGATGAAACTGCAGTGTTTATGGGCCAAGGATCTCAAACAACAATTGATCAGAGGGGTGCCTCGTCAATCTACATTCGCTTCACTGGTTACGAGAGTGTATGTGTTACCTGTATTTTGGCAATTCATCTAGATGGAAAGAAACCCCACCTCTAATCATTAGTAAGGGCAAGAAAGCTAAGATTGAACGTGTTTCAGGCATTTACATTCTTGAAACCGAAAAAGCCTGGTGCACACAAGCAGTTATAAGGAAGTGGGTCGATGTAATGCTACTACTTGTTTTGCAAGGTGGCAAAAGAGGTCTGCTAGTCTGGGATTCAGCCAGCACTCACCACGCTAAAGAAACAAAGAAATTCCTAGCATGGAGGAGAATAGATTAAATAATGATTCCCGCAGGAATGACTGCCTGTCTTCAGACTCTTGATATTGCAATAAACAAGCCATTCAAGGACCATTTGCGCATGAAACTCAGTGACTACATTGAAAATAGAATGGAGAGAAATCAACATGGAAACTTTGTGAAGCCTAGCCTGCAAGAGATCGTGACTTGGGTGAAAAATTCATGGGATAAAATCGCTGACAGCTGTGTTGCCAATGCACTACAAGCAGGCTACTTGGACAAGCAGTGCTCCTTTAAGGAGAGCTCATTTGCTAGGCATGACAGACTGGGTCCAATGGTGCTACAGGAAATTAATTCACAAGGAATTCAGGCTGAAATTCGGGGGATGGACACTTATGACAATGTCCCAGAAGAAGATGACATGATTGTATTTGAATAACTGTAAAAGCCAAGGTGCAGATATTCTGGAGTTGAAAGGTTTGTTGGACTGTTTATGTAGAATTCTCACACAACTGTCAACCTGTTATTAGAACTGTTGTCCAATAATAGAAACGTACAAAATAAATGTCAATTTGTGTACATGAATAAATGCTGATTTTTGTACATGAAGAAATGTCGATTTGTGTTCATTAATTAATGTCAATTTTTGTACAGGAATAACTGAATAAAGGTAGATTGTTGTACGGTGTGGGTAAATAAGGCATCCCCTGATAATAAGCCCTAATGCACATTTTGCCGGGAGAAAGAATATAAGACCCGGTCTTATTTTCAGGGAAATACTGTATATATAGATGTATAGATATAGATATATATAGATATATAAAATGTAAGAGTATAAACACACACGTGTATGTGTATATATATATATATATATATATATATATATATATATAAAAATATATATATATATATATATATATATATATATATATATATATAAATAAATATATATATATATATATATATATATGTATGTATGTATATACATAATACACATATACATGTACTTATGTTGACCAAAACACCCAAACACTGATGTCAATAATGTCGACCACAAAAGATCAACAACACAAATGTCGACTGTCCACTATGCATGTGTGAGGAAAATCTTTGCCACATGAAATGAAAAGTTTGAGAAAGAAACACAAAAACATGTTCTTTTGCACAGGGCAAATTCCCCCTGCACCCCCTCAACCCCCTTGTTAATCATATATACTAATTTCAAGATCACACAATCCCTAGGGAAGGGGCACATTCCCTAGCCCCAGAGACTGTCAGTCTCATACACCTGTTGATCATCTGCTTTGTTGACCGAAGTGTGTCGACTAAACAGAAGTCAACATTTGGGAGTTTTCATCAAAGTAAATGCTTCACATATACATCTATCTTTTTGTCTAGCTGTCTATATAGCGATATGCCTCCAAGTATATGACCAAGATGTTGGGTGAATTATGGCAGAAATGTGTCCTGAGGGTACTCATATCAATACAAAGAGAAATGTGTATTCCAGAAAACGGGAGAATAACCATTCTAAAGCCAGTGTTCAGGAATGAAGATCTTCACATCTGTGGGCAGTAACTGGAGAATAACCATTCTAGAGCCAGTGTTCAGGAATGAAGAAGACCATCACATCTGTGGGCAGTAACTGGAGATTAACCATTCTAGTGCCAGCATTCAGGAAGAAAGGAGGCACTCATATCTGTGGGCAGTAACTGGAGAATAACCATTCTAGGGACAGTGTTCAGGAATGAAGGAGACCTTTACATCTGTGGCCAGCAACTGGAGAATAACCATTCTAGGGCCAGTGTTTAGGAATTAAGGAGACCTTCACATCTGTGGGTAGTAACTGGAGAAAAAAACATTCTAGGGCCAGTGCTCAGGAATGAAGGAGACATTCACATCTGTGGGCAGTAACTGGAAAATAACCATTCTAGGGCCAGTGTTTAGGAATTAAGGAGACCTTCACATCTGTGGGTGGTAACTGGAGAAAAAACATTCTAGGGCCAGTGTTCAGGAATGAAGGAGATTTTCACATCTGTGGGCAGTAATTGGAGACTAACCATTCTAGTGCCAGCATTTGGGAAGTTAGGAGATGTTCATGTCTGTGGGTAGTAACTGGAGAATAACCATTCTAGTGCCAGTGTTTAGGAAGGAAGGAGACGCTCATGTCTGTGGGCAGTAACTGTAGAATAACCATTCTATGGCCAGTGTTCAGGAATGAAGGAGATCTTCACATCTGAGGGCAGTACCTGGAGAATAACCATTCTAGAGCCAGTGTTCAGGAAGGAAGGAGACGCTCATGTCTGTGGGCAGTAACTGGAGAATAACCATTCTAGGGCCAGTGTTTAGGAATGAAGGAGACCTTCACATCTGAGGGCAGTAACTGGAGAATAACCATTCTAGGGCTAGTGTTTAGGAATGAAGGAGACCTTCACATCTGTGGGCAGTAACTGGAGAATAACCATTTTAGGGCCAGTGTTCAGTAATGGAGACCTTCACATCTGTGGGTAGTAACTGGAGACTAACCATTCTAGTGCCAGCATTCAGGAAGGAAGGAGATGCTCATGTCTGTGGGTAGTAACTGGAGAATAACCATTCTAGGGCCAGTGTTCAGGAATGAAGGAGACCTTCACATCTGTGGGCAGTAACTGGAGAATAACCATTCTAGGGCCAGTGTTTAGGAATAAAGGAGACATTCACATCTATGGGCAGTAACTGGAGAATAACCATTCTAGGGCTAGTGTTCAGGAATGAAGGAGGCCTTCACATCTGTGGGCAGTAACTGGAGAATAACCATTCTAGTGGCGGTTTTCAGGAATGAAGGAGACCTTCACATCTGTGGGCTGTAACTGGAGAATAACCATTTTAGGGCCAGTGTTTAGGAATGAAGGAGACATTCACATCTGTGGGCAGTAACTGGAGAATAACCATTCTAGGGCCAGTGTTCAGGAATGAAGGAGACATTCACATCTGTGGGAAGTAACTGGAGATTAACCACTCTAGTGCCAGCATTCAGGAAGGAAGGATATACTCATGTCTGTGGGCAGTAACTGGAGAATAACTATTCTAGTGCCAGCGTTCAGGAAGAAGGGAGATGTTCACATCTATGGGTAGTAACTGGAGAATAACCATT
The DNA here is from genome assembly GCF_019279795.1 of Protopterus annectens. Taxonomy (NCBI): domain Eukaryota; kingdom Metazoa; phylum Chordata; order Ceratodontiformes; family Protopteridae; genus Protopterus; species Protopterus annectens. The sequence continues at coordinate 781,966,828 of NC_056733.1, read as the reverse complement.
CTAGGGCCAGTGTTCAGGAAGGAAGGAGACGCTCATGTCTGTGGGCAGTAACTGGAGAATAACCATTCTAGGGCCAGTGTTCAGGAAGGAAGGAGACGCTCATGTCTGTGGGTAGTAACTAGAGAATCACCATTCTAAGGCCAGTGTTTAGTAATGAAGGAGACCTACACATCTGTGGGCAGTAACTGGAGAACCATTCTAGAATCAGTGTTTAGGAATGACGGACACCTTCACATCTGTGGGCAGTAACTGGAGAATAACCATTTTAGCGCTAGTGTTTAGGAATGGAGGAGACGTTCACATCTGTGGGCAGTAACTGGAGAATAACCATTCTAGGGCCAGTGTTCAGGAATGAAGGAGACCTTCACATCTGTGGGCAGTAACTGGAGACTAACCATTCTAGTGCCAGCATTCAGGAAGGAAGGAGATGCTCATGTCTGTGGGCAGTAAATGGAGAATAACCATTATATTGCCAGCATTCAGGTTGGAAGGAGATACTCATGTCTGTGGGCAGTAAATGGACCCTAGATATTCTAGTGCCAGTGTTCGGGAAGGAGGGAGATGTTCACATCTATGGGTAGTAACTGGAGAATAACCATTCTAGGGCGAGTGTTCAGGAAGGAAGGAGACGCTCATGTCTGTGGGTAGTAACCGTAGAATATCCATTCTAGGGCCAGTGTTTAGTAATGACAGAGACCTTCACATTTGTGGGCAGTAACTGGAGAATAACCATTTTAGGGCCAGTGTTTAGGAATGAAGGAGACGTTCACATCTGTGGTCAGTAACTGTAGAATAACCATTCTAGGGCCAGTGTATAGTAATGAAGGAGACCGTCACATCTGTGGGCAGTAACTGGAGAATAACCATTCTAGTGCCAGTGTTTAGGAATGAAGGAGACCTTCACATCTGTGGGCAGTAACTGGAGAATAACCATTCTAGGGTCAGTGTTCAGCAAGGAAGTAGACCTTCACATCTGTGAGCAGTAACTGGAGAATAACCCTTCTAGGGCAAGTGTTCAGAAATGAAGGAGACATTCACATCTGTGGGCAGTAACTGGAGAATAGCCATTCTAGGCCCAGTGTTCAGGAATAAAGGAGACATTCACATCTGTGGGCAGTAACTGGAGAATAACCATTCTAGGGCCAGTGTTCAGGAATGAAGGAGACCACATCTGTGAGCAGTAGAGCCATGCAGGCTATGTACAAGTAAGGCCCCAATGACTCAAGTACGAACAGTGCTTGGTCTCACAGAGGGGTTCTCAGTGGGAGTGGGTGTGCATCAGGGTTCAGCTCTGAGCCAGTACTGTTACTACTGGTGATGGACTACATTAGCAAATGGGTCAGAGGGGACAGAGCAACAGAGCTGCTGTATGCAGACAATGTTGCATTACAGGCAGACTCTGAACAAGAACTTCAACAAATGAAAGGGGAATGGAATGCAAAACTGAAGGCACTTGTGATGAAACTGAGTACAGACAGCTGTCATGGTAACAAATGGGGAAGATCAGAAGAAGATGAAAACTAAGACAGAAGAGAAAATAATGGATCAGTTTAACAGCTTTAAGTATCTGGGAGTGAGAATGAGAAGAAGGCAAGTCTGAACGAGGAGATTAAAGCTCAAATCAAAGGGGCTGCACAGTGTCAGGGGTAGTGTGTGACAGCAAAATACCAAAGAAGCTGAGAAATAGGGTGTACATAACAGTGATGCATCCAGCACTACTGTATGATACAGAAACTGAGCAGGTAGAACAGTTGAGGAAGCTAGAGGTGATGGAGATGAAGTGCTTGAGATGGGTGGTAGGATGCACACTGCTGGACAAATGAAGAAATCAGGACATAAGAGCAGAGGCCAAAGTAACTCTAAATCCTGAGAAGGTTAAAGAGAACAGATTACAGTGGTTAGGGCGCAGGTGCAGAAAAACGGAAAACAATGCAGTGAAGAAGAATTGGGAAAGACAGGAAGAGGACAAGAGAAAATGAGATTGTACAGCAAAGAGATCTTGTGACAGAAGACCTGCAACAGTTAGGTATGACTGCCAATGAAGGTAGGAGAGTAGCACTGAATCTGCAGAGATGACGAGAGTTGATACAACACCACGACCCCATATACACATACATATATATATATATATATATATATGTGTGTAGAGAGAGAGCGAGAAAGGGAGATAGATGGTTCCCTGATGTTTGTTCAAAATGACAAAATGTTGAAGCATCAAAATGTCAAAACTCAAATTTCAAAACTATGTTTAATGTAGGGACTACACCTCTTACACTGCCCATGTGCCCCTATATAAGCCTAGATAAAAAGGTACCCTGGCTTTCGCCTCCCAAAATAAATTATTTTCCTGTGCCCCTGTCAAGCAGAGCCACAGAGATGATCCCCGGGGTGAATTTCCTATTTCCCATCCAATCATCAAGATTTTTCTTGAAGAGTGCTAATTAGGAGCTTGGTTTGATATAGATAGGTAGTTTGTTCCAGAGTATGAGAAGTCTCTGGGACAGGAATCTATACCTCAAGCACGTTCTGTTTATTGTGGTGACAAGGTTTAGGTCCCTAAAGTGTGTAGCTCGGAGGGATTGGGATTTTTTTAAGTGGAGCATGTCCAACAGCTCTGGGATTGACATGGCTTTGTATG